>NC_044996.1:67551576-67692838 GCF_008728515.1 Papio anubis
GTTTGAACAAGGCGATTTGGCTAACTATGATTGGTTCCCGCCATTTCTGATATTTTGGTTCAACCTTTGAGGCGGGAGAGCAGGTTTATGGCAGCAAGAGTTTATCTTACTTAAACACGTCTTGTGACCTTGCCTCAGAACTTACAAAATTTCTGGTACGTGCAGAAAAACAGGTACTCACAGAACTTACAAAATCTCTGGTATGTGCAAAGATTAGAGAGCAGAACAAGGGTGTAGCGGGGGGCGGGTACACATCTATCTTTGTGTCCTTTCACCTCAGCCTCCCGAGTAGCTGGGACTACAGGCGCATGTCACCACCCCCAGCTAATTTTTTGTATTTTTAGTAGAGACGTGGTTTCACTGTGTTAGCCAGGATGGTCTCGATCTGACCTCATGATCTGCCCGCCTTGGCCTCCCAAAGTGCTGGGATTACAGGTGTGAACCACCATGCTCAGCCTTTGTTTTTTTGTTTTTTGTTTGTTTTTACTATTTCTGAACTTATGCAGACAACTATAATGTCACAAAATTTCAATCTAAATTTTGGAGAGCTCAGAAAGGTAAATTTTCTTACAAAGACATACTGTACCCCAATAACTTAAGAGAAAAAGATTCTCTTGAGTTTTCTTTAACCAGAGTAGCAGCTCTTAAAACAAGATGTTTGTATACCTTTGAAATGCCGATTACAAACCACACAGCTCCTGAGAGCTATCAGGCACTGTAGAGTTTAGCAGCTCCTCACAATTAGCCCTAGGAAAGAGTCTCTCTGCTTGTTAGGTAGCAAGATTTTATATAAACCATTTTTATTTTATCATGGCACTCTTTTGGGAAACATTATTTTCATTAGCATAGGGGTAGCTTCAGTTAATATTTCATAGCAAGGCAGTAAATGCCCCATTAAGTAGAAATTCTCTAGTTCAGTAATTGTCATTGAAAGGTACTCACAGTTTTTGCCATCAGCCCCAATGAAAGCTCCACATAAAGGCCTATGCAGTGGAGGATTTGTCCCAACTAGCACTCCAGCTCTTACCCTATATTTTGTGAACTTGGGCAACTTACTAGTTTTCACTTAGCATGTGCAATTAAACATTTCTTTAAAAAACAGATTTATATGCCTTCAGTTTACACTGCTAGGTGGGGAAACATCTAACAGTATAAGTTAGATATAGTACCCATTTTTTTTTGGAAGTTACTTTTCTTTTATTTATTTATTTATTTATTTTAATTTTTTTATTATTATACTTTAAGTTCTAGGGTACATGTGCATAACGTGCAGATTTGTTACATATGTATACTTGTGCCATGTTGGTGTGCTGCACCCATTAACTCGTCAGCACCCATCATCAGGTAGAACTCCCAATGCAATCCCTCCTCCCTTCTTCCTTGCCATAATAGGCCCTGGTGTATGATGTTCCCCTTCCTGAGTCCAAGTGATTTCATTGTTTAGTTCCTACCTATGAGTGAGAACATGCGGTGTTTGGTTTTCTGTTCTTGCGATAGTTTGCTGAGAATGATGGTTTCCAGCTGCATCCATGTACATGCAAAGGACACAAACTCATCCTTTTTTATGGCTACATAGTATTCCGTGTATATGTGCCACATTTTCTTAATCCAGTCTGTCACTGATGGACATTTGGGTTGATTCCAAGTCTTTGCTATTGTGAATAGTGCCGCAATGAACATACGTGTGCATGTGTCTCTATAGCAGCATGATTTATAATACTTTGGGTATATACCCAGTAATGGGATGGCTGGGTCATATGGTACTTCTAGTTCTAGATCCTTGAGGAATCGCCATACTGTTTTCCATAATGGTTGAACTAGTTTACAATCCCACCAACAGTGTAAAAGTGTTCCTATTTCTCCACATCCTCTCCAGCACCTGTTGTTTCCTGACTTTTTAATGATTGTCATTCTAACTGGTGTGAGATGGTGTCTTATTGTGGTTTTGATTTGCATTTCTCTGATGGTCAATGATGACGAGCATATTTTCATGTGTCTGTTGGCTGTATGAATGTCTTCTTTTGAGAAATGTCTGTTCATATCCTTTGCCCACTTTCTGATGGGTTTGTTTGTTTTTTTCTCCTAAATTTGTTTGAGTTCTTTGTAGGTTATGGATATTAGCCCTTTGTCAGATGTACCCATTTTTATAAGACTTTTAGTAAAGGGGTTACAACTACTTTATATAAAGTTTGTTTAAACATCTTAAATGTTATAATTCTATGAGCCTGTATGTTTTTATGTTCCAGTCTCAGTAACCCCTTTTTACCCCCAGACCATTTTACATTTTCTGGTGAAAAAGGTTTGGGTTCCCGCAGGGAGTTGCATCTGTAATACTGAGGAGGGACAGCAAATTTGAAAAGGATTCTTAAACAGTCTAAAGAGCTTCTGAACAGCAAAAGAAACTAACAGGTTAAACAGACAACCTACAATACGGGAGAAATTTTTACAAACCATGCATCCGACAAAGGTGTAATATCTAGCATTTATAAGGAATGTAAACAAATTTATAAGAAAAAAACAAACAATCTTATTTAAAAAGTGGGCAAAGGACATAAAGAGACACTTTTCTTTTTTCTTTCTGTTTTATGTATTTATTTATTTATTTTTTGAGACAGAGTTTCCTCTTGTCTCCTAGGCTGGAGTGCAGTAGTACGATCTTGGCTCACTGCAACCTCCACCTCCCAGGTTCAAGTGATTCTTCTGCCTCAGCCTCCCAAGTAGCTGGGATTACAGGCATCCATCATCATGCTCGGCTAATTTTTGTGCTTTTGTAGAGACATGGTTTCACCATGTTTGCCAGGCTGGTCTCGAACTCCTGACCTCAGGTGATCCTCCCACCTCAGCCTCCCAAGGTGCTGGGATTATAGGCATGAGCCACTGCGCCCAGCCGAAGAGACACTTTTCAAAAGAAAACATATAAGTGGCCAATAAGCATGTGAAAAAAGCTCAACATCACTGATCATCAGAGAAATGCAAATCAAAATGAGATACCATCTCACACCAGTCAGAATGTTAGAATGGCTATTTTAAAGAGTCAAAACGAATCACGAGATTGAAGTTGTGGGAAAAAATGTATGCATCACTGGTGGTAGTATAAATTAGTTCAGTCATTGTGGGAGGCAGTGTGGTGATTCCTCAGAGACATAAAGATAGAAATACCATTCAATTAGGCTGGTAGCGGTGGCTCAAGCCTGTCCAGCACTTTGGGAGGCCGAGGCAGGCTGAATCCGCGAGGTCAGAGTCGGGAGACCATCCTGGCTAACACGGTGAAACCCCGTCTCTACTAAAAAATACAAAACTAGCAGGCAGTGGCTGAGCGCCTGTAGTCCCAGCTACTTTCGGGGAGGCTGAGGCAGGAGAGTAAAGCGTGAACCTGGGGCCGAGGAGCTTGCAGTGAGAGCTGAGATCCCGGCCACTGCACTCCAGCCTGGTGACAGAAGCCGAAGACTCCCGTCTCAAAAAAAAAAAAAAAAAAAAAGAAATACCCTTCAATTCCAGCAATCCCATTGCGGGTATATACCCAAGGACTATAAATCTTTTCTATTACTGTATTTTTGAATGGAGTTTAGCTCTGTCGCCCAGCTGAGTCTCAGTAAGTCAAACTCACTGCAAGCTCTGCCTCCTGAGTTTACGCCATTCTCCTGCCTCAGCCTCCCAAGTAGCTGGGACTACAGGCGCCCACCACCACGCCCAGCTAATTTTTTGTACTTTTTAGTAGAGATGGGGTTTCACCGTGTTAGCCAGGATGGTCTCAATTTCCTGACCTTGTGATCCACCCACCTCAGCCTCCCAAAGAGCTAGGATTACAGGTGTGAGCCACCAAGCCCAGCCCTATTACTCTATTGTTAATTAAAAATTTCTCACTAAATAAAATCGTTTATGCAACTCTTTTGCATTTGGTATCAAGGTTATATTCCTTTGAATTTTAAGATATCTCTAATGATAGCTGGAAGCCATATGTTATAGAGGTGAATATTATGGGATTAAGAGCACCACTGCTTACTAGCTGTGCGAACTCAAGCATATTATTTAACATCTTGGAACCTTAGTTTTCTCAGTGTTTATTAGGAATAACAATAGTTTGTACCTCTTATGGTTGACATGAGTATTCAGTGAGAAAGTCAGTACAGTGAGAAAGTCAATGATTATTGGCTGTTACTATTAACCATTGCACTTTTTCTCCTTGGTGCTTTTTTCAGTTGGGTTGGGCAAATGTCACAATTAGGATATGCTTTTTTTCTTCGGAGATGCAGCTGCTAATACAGGTACAGACTTCAAACTTCCAAAGATTTGTGCAGTTTTAAAAACCCAAAAACACGATTTAAATACAAGCTCATCATTAACACATCTTTCCATTGATGGTATCATTTAAAGAGCACCAGAAGCTTTACTATAATAAATAATTTTTATATCTAATAAATACAAGATAATTACTTTTCAAATATACATTTCAGAATTCTTGAATTGCATCAAAAGTGTTTAATTGGGTTGAAACAGATAGAGAAGTAAACTATTTTTATGGAATCTTTCGGAGAGATTATTGATTTGTTACATGAGGAAGCATGTATTTTACAGATGCAGTCCCTTTTGTATGCTTATTACTTTACTTCTTGACTCTCTCACCAGATAATTCAAAACACAGACAATTTTCTGGCCTATTGATTAGAGACTACACAATCCTGAATAGAGTAGATCATATAGCTATCTGCCCTTTTGTAATTCTGCATATAATAAATCTATTCTGTCTAGGTAGCAAATTCCTGAAGGGTAAAAGTCAGGATTAGCTTAGCCTAATTTAGTCCGTAGAATTACTCGGTACCTTTAAAAAGCAACAAATGTCAGTTGATAACTTCCACTGATAGGAGTATCATTTACAAAGCGATTTTGAAGCCAAGTAATTAAAAGTTTACTTGTCAAGAACATTCTCACAGATTCATTATTATTACCAATAATATAAAAATCTTGCATGTAAGCTGATCTAGAAAGTTAAAAAAAAAAAAGACAATAAAGATTTTAAAAGCTTATGCAGAAATATTACATATAAATTTTTACTAATTTGCAAATTCATCAAAAAGCAAGCACACTTATAATGACCAAACTCCAATATTTACTTAGAAACTGTCACAGTACAACTTTATTGCAGAGTTGGAGTATGTTACTGGGTTTGAATAAATAAATTAATAAACAAAATTACTTAAAAGGAGCTATTCCTGATAGCTAATTATTTACTGAAATATTCCACAAACACACAGAGGCATACACATATGCAATATGAAGAGTGGGAAAGTGTAGTCTCTGCATACTATACTAGCCATTATTTCCTTAGTTGAGCCCAATTTCAATTATCTTAAAATTGGTAATGGATTAAATTTCTTTGGCAGCAATATCTATATATGTTTGTTTAGTGAAATCCTAGATGCAGCAGTAGCACTAGCCACATAACCAAAATTTCCACACTAGTGGAAAATAGCGGCTACTGTCATCACTGTTATGTGTTAGAAGGGAAGAAAGGGTTTAAAAAGGTTTCCCTTGTTTCTCTCATTTTCCCTTTGTTCAAGATTTAGAATACATTTCAGGCTATCATGACGTATTCCAACCTACAAGTTAACCTTAGGTAGATTCTTCAAACATAGATCCCTATATTTTCTTACCGAATACAGATGTATAGATGCAATGATTTATGCAACTGTCTTTTGACCCTGAAGAGACAGTTTCCTGTGATTTGGTGTAACAACTGCCATGAAATGACTATTACAAATACTGTCATAATTTCAACATTGGTTAGCAGCAGCCAAATGTATGATAGAAAACTCAAATTTTCCATTGTTTAAAAGTGTATTCATGTCACAATGCAGTTTCTGTATGAAAATTCTTAGTATAAAATATGGATACCATTTTCAGAAGACAGAATAGTAGAATCCATAGACAAAAGTAACAGAAGGAGGAGGATGGTAATTTTCCTTCCCATCCTTTTGCTGCTCTGTTGAAGAAGTGATCAAGACTGGTATGACAGGTAGATATTTAACACATGCAAATTTTTCTTTGTTTGAACATTGAAAGGGCGATATCAACATAAATTGGACTGAAAAAATATAATTTTAAGAAATGAAATTATTATTTATATACTTTAATTTGTAAAATCATCTCAGGAACTTATTTACAGCTTCAGGTAGGTTTTTAAAGTTCCCTCTATATTTTTAAAGGGCATAAAATAGAGTTTTTTAAAAAGCTATAGTAAAATTCAAAACATCTGCTAAGTATTGCTAGCATTTAATCATAAAGACTACCGTTTTTAATATTTTTCTCTAGTTTTTATGATATTATCCTTATATAACCAGAACCAAAGAAAGCATTACTAAAGCAACAGCATCACATTGAAAACTTCAGGCTAATATTTACCCATTATTTGCTGTGTTACCAAGTGGAAGATGAGTTTAGATCCTGGCAGAACCACCTTCCAACTTTTTTGCCTTTTACTGTTGGACATTTTTCGGAGACAAAGTGTGCTATTTAGTAGTACCCTATTTTTTTTTCTTTTTTTCTTTTTTTTTTTTTAGAATGAGAATGTGAGGAGGAGGTCCTTGTCTATTTGATTAGAATAGACTTTGCCACAGAATGTTCCCATAAAATGTTCATAAGTGGTCTTATAAAAATTGCTATATTAAACTACATTTTTAAAAAACGAAGTTAAATACAATTTTTAAAGACTTCTCAGGAATGTAAAATGGTACAACCGCTTTGGGAAATTGTCTGGCAATTCCTCAAATGGTTAATTATAGACTTACAATATGACCCAGTAGTTCCATTCTGAGGCACATACCCAAGAGAAATGTAAACATATGTTCACATGAATCAACCTAAATACTCATCAACAGTAGACTGGATAAAGAAAATTTGGTACTTATACGCCATGGAATACGACACAACCATAAAAAATAACAAGATCATGTGCTTTGCAGGAACATGGATGGAGCTAAGGGGCATTATCCTAAGCAAACTAAACCAAGAACGGAAAATCATATACCACATATTCTCACTTATACATGGGAGCTAAGCATTGGATACACATAGACACAAGGAGGGCAACAAAAGACACTAGGACCTACTTGACAGTGGATGATGGGAGGAGGGACAGGATTAAAAAACCTCCTATTGAGCACTATGCTTGTTACCTGGGTGAGGAAATAATTTGTACACCAAACCCCCATGACACACAGTTTACCTGTAACAAACCTGCACATGTACCGTTGAACCTAAAATAAAAAATTTAAAAAAGAAAACGTATGTCCATACAAAGACTTAGACAAAAATGTTCAGAGTGGCACTATTGCTAAGAGCAAAAAAGTGGAAACAACCTAAATGTCCTCAACCAATCAATGGATAAACAAAATGTGACATATGCATACACTGGAATATTATTTGATCATAAGAAGGAATGAAGTAGCAATGCATGCTGTAACATGGATGAATCTTTAAAACATTATGTCAAGTTAAAGAAACCAGGTAATGTATTGTACAATTTTATTTACATGAAGTGTCCAGAACAGGCAAATCCATTGAGACAAAAATTAGATTAGGGTTTACCAGATAAGTTAATTAAATGACAATTCTGTGGGAATGAGTTTTTGAAGGATTTCCAACCCTATTCTGCCTCCTCTGATGTCTGTCCGGTCCCTGGTTGTCACCATGATTGCAGGATGTTGATTTTCAAGGCTATGTGGAAGTTCACAGGGGGATAATGGAAATAGGGCAAATTAAAATGCAACAAAGCTCACTGTTCTTTCCAATATTCACTTGATTTTCTTGAATAAGTGGCCACAAATTGCTGCAAGCATGTGGTTGATTGCTAGAGTCTTTTTTTTTTTTTTTTTTTTTTTTGGAGACAGAGTCCCACCCTGTCACCCAGGCTGGAGTGCAGTGCCGCAATCACGGCTCACTGCAATCTCCACCTCTCAAGTTCAAGCGATTCTCCTGCCTCAACCTCCAAAGTGGCTAGGACTACAGGTGACCACCACCACACCCAGCTAATTTTTTGTATTTTTAGTAGAGACGAGGTTTCATTATATCGACCCGGCTGGTCTCAAACTCCTAACCTCAGGCGATCCACCTGCCTCGGCCTCCTAAAGTGCTGGGATTACAGGTGTAAACTACCGTGTCCAGCCTAGAGTTTTTAAAAAAGTTGATTCTGACACTCACTGCTAGTTTTCTCACTGCTTTTATGGAAGAAATAATTTTTTTTCTTTATTTCTTCTAACAAACAAAAAACGGGATACATGTGCAAAACGTGCAGGTTTGTTACATAGGTATACGTGTCCAGTGGTGGTTTGCTGCACCTATTGACCCATCCGCTAAGTTCCCTCCCCTCATCCCCACCCCCCAACAGGCCCTGGTGTGTGTTGTTCCCCTCTCTGTGTTTATGGGCTCTCAACAGTCAACTCCCACTTATGAGTGAGAACATGCAGTGTTTCGTTTTCTGTTCCTGTGTTAGTTTGCTGAGAATGATGGCTTCCAGCTTCAACCATGTCCCTGCAAAGGACATGATCTCATTCCTTTTTATGACTGCATGGTATTCCAAGGTGTATATGTACCACATTCTTTATCCAATATATCATTCATGGGAATTTGGGTTGGTTCCATGTCTTTGCTATTGTAAATAGTGCTACAATAAACATACATGTACATGTGTCTTTATAGTAGAATGATTTGTAATCCCTTGGGTATATACCCAGTAATAGGGTTGCTGGGTCAAATGGTATTTCTGGTTCTATATCCTTGAGGAATCACCATACTGTCTTCCACAATGGTTGAACTAATTATATTCCCACCAACAGTGTGAAAGCATTCCCATTTCTCCACAGCCTCGTCAGCATCTATTGTAACCTGACTTTTTAATAATCACCTTTCTGACTGGCATGAGATGGTATCTCATTTTGGTTTTGATTTGTATTTCTCTGATGATCAGTGATGTTGAGCTTTTTTTCACATTTGTTGGCCACATAAATGTCTTCTTTTGAGAAGTGTCTGTTCATACCCTTTGCCCACTTTTTAATGGAGTTGTTTGTCTTTTTCTTGTAAATGTGTTTAAGTTTCTTGTAAATTCTGGATATTAGACATTTGTCAGGTGGGTAGATTGCAAAAATTTTCTCCCATTCCGTAGGTTGTCTGTTCACTCTGATGATAGTTTTTTTGTGTGTGTTTTGTTTTGTTTTGTTTTGTTTCTGTGCAGAAGCTCTTTAGTTTAATTGGATCCCATTTGTCAATTTTCGTTTTCGTTGCAATTGCTTTTGGCATTTTCATCATGAAGTCTTTGCCATGCCTATGTCCTGAATGGTATTGCCTAGGTTTTCTTCTAGGGTTTTTTGGTTTTGGGTTTTACATTTAAGTCTTTAATCCATCTTTAGTTAATTTTTGTATAAAGTGTAAGGAAGGGGTCCAGTTTCAGTTGTCTGCCTATGGCTGGCCAGTTTTTCCAACACCATTTACTGAATAGGAGATCCTTTCCCCATTGCTTGTTTTTGTCAGGTTTGTCGAAGATCAGATGGTTGTAGATGTGTCGTGATATTTCTGAGGTCTCTGTTCTGCTCCATTGATCTGTATGTCTGTTTTGGTAGCAGTATCATGCTATTTTGGTTACTGTAGCCTTGTGGTATTGTTTGAAGTCACGTAGCATGATGCCTCCAGTTTTGTTTTGGCTTAGGATTATCTTGGCTATACGGGGTCTTCTTTGATTCTATATGAAATTTAAAACAGTTTTTTCTATTTCCGTGAAGAATATCAATGGTAGTTTGATGGGAATAGCATTGAATCTATAAATTACTTTGGGCAGTATGGCCATTTTCACAATATTAATTCTTCTATCCATGAGGATAGAATGTTTTTTCCATTTGTTTGTTTCCTCTCCGATTTCTTTGAGGAGTGGTTTGTAGTTCTCCTTGAAGAGGTCTCTCACATTCTTTGTTAGCTGTATTCCTAGGTATTTTATTTTCTTTGTAGCAGTTGTAAATGGGTGTTCCTTCATGATTTGACTCTCTGCTTGCCTACTGGTGCTGTAAAGAAACAGTTGTGATGTTTGCACATTGGTTTTGTATCCTGAGATGTTGGGAACAAGTCCCCCAAAATCTGGCCATAAACTGGCCCTAAAACTGGCCATAAGCAAAATCTGTGCAGCACTGTGACATGCTCATGATGGTCATAACACTCATGCTGAAAGGTTGTGGGTTGAGGGGAATGAGGGCAAGGAACACCTGGCCCATCCAGGGCTGAAAACCGCTTAAAGGCATTCTTAAGCCACAAACAATAGCATGAGCGATCTGTGCCTTAAGGACATGCTCCTGCTGCAGTTAACTACCCAACCTATTCCTTTAATTCAGCCCATCCCTTAGTTTCCCATAAGGGATACTTTTATGTAATTTAATATCTATAGAAACAATGCTAATGATTGGCTTGCTGTTAATAAATACGTGGGTAAATCTCTGTTCGGGGGTCTCAGCTCTGAAGGCTGTAAGACCCCTGATTTCCCACTTCACACCTCTATATTTCTGTGTGTGTGTCTTTAATTCATCTAGCACCACTGGGTTAGGGTCTCCCCGACCGAGCTGGTCTCAGCACTGAGACTTTGCTGAAGTTGCTCATCAGTTCAAGGAGTTTTGGGACTGAGATGATGGGGTTTTCTAAATATAAGATCATGTCTCTGCAAACAGATAACTTAACTTCCTCTCTTCCTATTGGAATACCCTTTATTTGTTTCTCTTGCCTCATCACCCTGGCTAGAACTTCTAATACTATGTTGAATAGGAGTGATGAGGGAGGGCATCCTTGTGTTGTACCGGGTTTCAAAGGGAATGCTTCCAGCTTTTGCCCATTCAGTATGATAT
This sequence comes from Papio anubis, assembly GCF_008728515.1. Lineage (NCBI taxonomy): Eukaryota > Metazoa > Chordata > Mammalia > Primates > Cercopithecidae > Papio > Papio anubis. The sequence goes on from NC_044996.1 coordinate 67,562,451, forward strand.
TGGCTGTGGATTTGTCATAAATAGCTCTTATTATTTTGAGATACCTTCCATCAATACCTATTTTATTGAGAGTTTTTAATATGAAGAGATGTTGAATTTTATTGAAGGTCTTTTCTGCATCTATCGAGGTAATCATGTGGTTTTTGTCTTTGGTTCTGTTTATGTGATGGATTACGTTTATTGATTTGCATATGTTGAACCAGCCTTGCATCACAGGGATGAAGCCAACTTGATCGTGATGGATAAGTTTTTCGTTGTGTTGCTGGATTTGGTTTGCCAGTATTTTATTGAGGATTTTTGCATCAATGTTCATCAGGGATATTGACCTGAAGTTTTCTTTTTCTGTTGTATTTCTGCCAGGTTTTGGTGTCAGGATGATGCTAGCTTCATAAAATGAGTTTGAGAAGAGTCACTCCTTTTCAATTATTTGGAACAGTTTCAGAAGAAATGGTACCAGCTCTTCTTTATATTTCTGGTAGAATTCGACTGTGAATTTGTCTGTCCTGGACTTTTTTTTTTTTGGTAAGCTATTAACTATTACCTCAATTTCAGAGCTTGTTATTGGTCTATTCAGGAATTCTTCTTCCTGGTGTAGTCTTGGTAGGGTGTATGCATCCAGGAATTCATCCACGTCTTCTAGATTTTCTAGCTTATTTGCATAGAGGTGTTTATAGTATTCTCTGATGGTAATTTGTATTTCTTTGGGGTCAGTAGTGATATCCCTTTTATCATTTTTTATTACATCTATTTGATTTTTCTCTCTCTTCATTAGTCTAGCTAGCAGTCTATCTATTTTGTCAATTTTTTCAGAAAAACAGCTCTTGGATTTGTTGATTTTTTGAAGGGTTTTTCATGTCTCTATCTCCTTCAATTCTTCTCTGATCTTAGTTATTTCTTTTCCTCTGCTAGTTTTTGAATTAGTTTTCTCTCACCTCTCTAGCTCTTTTAATTGTGATGTTAGGGTGCTAATTTGAGATCATTCTAGCTATCTGATGTGAACATTTAGTGCTATAAATTTCCCTCTTAACACTGCTTTAACCATGTCCCAGAGATTCTGGTATGTTGTTTCTTTGTTCTCATGGTTTTCAAAGAACTTCTTTTTTTCTGTCTTAATTTCATTATTTACCCATGAATCATTAAGGAGCAGGTTGTTCAATTTCATAAAATTGTGTAGTTTTAAGTTAGCTTCTTAATTCTGAGTTCTAATGCGATTGCACAGTGGTCTGAGAGACTGTTAAGATTCAGTTCTTTCGCATTTGCTGAAGAATGTTTTACTTCCAATTATGTGGTCTATTTTAGAATAAGTGCCATATGGCACTGAGAAGAATGTATTTTCTGTTGATTTGGGGTAGAGAGGTTTTTTTTTCTTTTCTTTTTTCTTTTTTTTTTTTTTGAGATGGAGTCTCACTCTGTCACCCAGGCTGGTGGCTTGATCTTGGCTCACTGCAAACTCTGCCTCCTGACTTCAAGTGATTCTCCTGCCTCAGCCTCCAGAGTAGCTGGGATTACAGGCATGCACCAATGTGCCCAACTACTTTTTGTACTTTTAGTAGAGACAGAGTTTCACCGTGTTGGTCAGGCTGGTCTTGAACTCCTGACTTCATGATCCACCTGCCTCGGCCTCCCAAGGAGCTGGGATTACAGGCATGAGCCACTGCACCTGGCTGGTAGAGAGTTCTTTAGACATTTCCTAGGCCACTTGATCCAGAGCTGAGTTCAAGTCCTGAATATCCTTGTTAATTTTGTTTGTTGATCTGTCTAATACTGACAGTGGGGTGTTAAAGTCTCCCATTATTACTGTGTGGGAGTCTAAGTGTCTTTGTAGGTCTCTAAGAACTTGTTTTATGAATCTGGGTACTCCTGAATTGGGTTCATATATATTCAGAATAGTTAGCTCTTCTTGTTGAATTGTTTCCTTTATCATTATGTAATGCTCTTCTTCGTCTTTTGTTGGTTTAAACTCTTTTGTTTTGAAAATTAATTTAGTTTATTCCTCTCAACTACCAAATTAGTTTGGCATAAAAGGACACAGGGCATAAGGGGGAAATTATTGAAATATTTTACTAAATCACTGAGTAGAATGCCCTTCTCAGAGAGAAGAGGACCACTTTTTAATGGCCAGATGATCAGCATGGTATTCAAATTACACAACCATAGTTACCTATAAAATTTGGTTTTAAAAAACATTTATTTCGGCCAGGCGTGGTGGCTTACGCCTGTAATCCCAGCACTTTGGGAGGCCGAGGCGGGTGGACCACCTGAGGTTGGGAATTCTATACCAGCCTGACCAACATGGAGAAACCCTGTCTCTAATAAAAATACAAAAAATTAGCCGGTCGTCGTGGCGCATACCTGTAAACCCAGCTACTCGGGAGGTTGAGGCAGGAGAATCGCTTGAACCTGGGAGGCGGAGGTTGCGGTAAGCCGAGATCGTGCCATTGTGCTCCAGCCTGGGCAAAAAGAGCGAAACTCCATCTCAAAACCAAACCAAAACAAAACAAAAAAGCAAAAAAAAAAAAAAAATATTTCACAAAAACCTTTAAGATAGGTGAGATATGACTGAAAGGTAATGAGACTAGCTCATAAACTACAGGTGGAAAATAATCTCATTATATTCATGCATAATATATTTTCTTCCAAAGTTTTGGGGCATAAGGGCCATTATTCAAATTGTACATTTAAATTTTCAACTATCCTGAATAATGGTAACTGTTGTTTTTACAAAACCAAGGGCAATTTAATTTCTAGGTTACCACCTAACTCTTAATTATGTGTCTTACCACACGGTGCAAGGGGTGGTGATCTGTAGTCTAATGGCAAACTCCTGCCCACTCACAGGATCCATTTGGTCTTTGAGGAAGAAGGTAAAGAGGATAGCCCTCTCTTCACTACCCCCTGGATCAGTATGTGCTTACTGAACCATGGCTTTGGCATCAGAAGAAAAGGACAAGTAGTGAGATTTCTTTCCCCTATTTCTTACCAGCCCAGAAGATAGGACTTGAGCAACCTGAATTTCAGACTTGAGCAACCTGAATTTTAGACTTGAGCAACCTGAATTTTGTATATGGTGGCAAAACCACATAAGTAATGCAAGGATACAGGCTGCCATACTTCAGTTACTGCCAATGTGTGACTCAGAAAAAAAACAAACTGACAATTCACCCTGTTTAAAAGAGAGTCTATATATACACGATCTTGTCACATTGACTTTGTGAAACAGAACGATTACGTTTCTAACCTTCAAAGGGAACCACCTTGTGGGTGCAAAAACAGTAAAATAAGATGGAAACTGAGAAATGGCTTACTAAGAACTAACATTTAGTACAAAGCAAGAAAAAAAAAAGACAATCAAACAAAATTGTTCTCAACTACATATAATACTGACATATAATTGAAACAGGTCACTAAAGCACCACCATCATCAACAACAGCAGCAAAACCCTGCTATGTCAGTGTTATTTGTCATCCTTTATGATGAATATATTTTGGGGATACTGTATTTAGTGACTTTAAATATAAAAAAATGTAAAGTGGCCAGGTGTTTCTTTGCAAAATTTTAAGAAATTGAATGAAACTAAGGTAAATAATCAAATGTGAAGATGGTCTAAGAAGATAATTCTCAATCTTGTAAAGAAAATTACTTCCAAATATTGTTAGTTCAGACCTGAGCAATGCAAAAGTTTCAATGACACATCATTATATATCTTCCAAGATTGTCCCATGTCTTCTTAGGGCTCTCTATGTCAAGTAAATTATCTAAAGTCATCCAATAATCATCATAATTCTAGAGGAAAGAGAGAGTAAAGAACATGGAATATACTGAATAAGAAATTTTCATCACAAATTTCACATAAATTGAACCTGAAGCCTTCATGGAAAAAAATGTTAAAATTGAAAATCTAAAGGCATAGGATTGAAGAAAGAAAATGATGAGCCATTTCTAATTCTCTTGCTTTTTCCAAATAAATGACAGATTAAAATTACCTACATGTAATATTTACATTTTAATATGTTCCTATAAAATAAGAAGAAAATTAGTTGCTAAAATTGATGATAGCATAGGATGGGAGAAAGAACTGTGAATGTTTCCTGCATATTTTACTATGCAAGAAGGAATATTTAATCAGAAAACAGCAATAAATAGTTATTGGTTAACCACCATAATTAGCCACATTGTTTCCTTCTAAGGCTCTAGAAAAATGTAAAGTGTACACTGCTCAGTGTGAGTAACAGATAAATTCTTCTAATTTTACAGACGTTTTACATACATTCCCCTAATTATACTAAAATAATTTTAATTTGTAAATTAAATTGTACAATGTGCATTCAGACAAGTTGAAAGAATTTTTAATTCACAAGTTACTTAGCAGAAGAATGAAAGAGTTTTCTTTACTAAATAATATTTCTTTTTTGTCTGTTTAAGTCTTCAAAAATTAAGCAAATGAAAGAATATTTTCCTCAAAGGTTAATATGATGAAACTAAGGGGAAAAATATTTGATACAAAAACACTTATCTAAGAACCAACAAAATGTAGTATTCAAATATCATAACTGCTACTTTCATTTCAATAAACACAGTGTTAGAAAAATATTTCTCAAAGCATTTAATTCAATTCAAAATATTTTCGAAGCATTCTGAATAGGGAAATCGTTCATACATAACCACGACCTGTACATTAGAACAAAGGGACTTCAACTGTTTGTAACATTAAAAAATATATATTTCAAATGGTCTGTTTGGCTATAATTAGAAGGTAAAATGAAGAATTGAGGCTTTACACATGTAGTGAAATCTTAATTTATTTCAGAAAACCACAATATCAAGAATCATTATAAAATTACAACACATAACTATAGAAGAAATTTTATCCAAAAAATCAAGCAAGGGCATTAATTTTGAACATTAATCTCATGGTAACTGAATGTACAACAGTACTTCTTTTTAATAATGAGACAGTATAGACAGTGTGCATAATTTATATTAAAATCCATTAACTAGCAAGAAAGCTTCATTTATTGCATGTGGCATTTCCATCTAATGATTAAACTTTAAGTATGTTTTAGAAGTGGAAACTCAAAATATAGCAAATTGCTTTTAGTAGATCATAGGGTATAAAGTACATATGCCTGTTCAGCAAATTTTTTAAGAGCAAAGAGCCTCATTGATGTGTGATAATCTTGTAGAAAGTGAGGGGATAAAAGAAGATCAAAACAGAAATTAGAATAAAACTGTAGCAAACCACCATGGCACACGTTTACCTATGTAACAAACCTACACATCCTGAATATGTACCCCTGAACTTAAAAGTTGAAAATCAAAAAAGAAACTTAGAAATTAATGATAAAATATTGTGAGCCGTCCCAGCTCATATTTTAGCATTCTTTTCCCAAGTGAATGGAATGATTATGAAACAAATATCTCATTTGCCATTAGAAAAGGAATTAGTTGCATAATAATAGACTTGATTATATTGTTTGTCTCACTGTCTTCCCACTTTTCATTTGGGCAGCATCTCTCTTTTTTTTTTTTATCCTTTGCTGGTATGCAAAATAGATCGATACATTAGTTTTAAAAAAGGAAAAAAATAAAATGATATATTTTGAAGGCTTTTAAAAATTTTTTTGCAGGTTTGAACTTGTCATTTTACTTTTTATTAATATGAACAAATAAGCCTTAAAATAATTAAACTTTAGCACTAACATCCCTAAAGTTTATGCTAACCCTGGCTGGGTGTAGTGGCTCATGCCTATAATTCCAGCACTTTGGGAGGCTGAGATGGCTGGATCACGAGGTCAGGAGATGGAGATCATCCTGGCCAACATGGTGAAACCCTGTCTCTACTAAAAATACAAAAATTAGCCAGGCGTGGTGGTGTGCACCTGTAGTCCCAGCTACTCAGGAGGCTGAGGCAGGAGAATCGCTTGAATCTGGGAGGCGGAGGTTGCAGTGAGACGAGATCACGCCACTGTACTCCAGCCTGGGTGACAGAGCGAGACTCCATCTCAAAAAAAAAAATTTATGCTATCCCCGATTTCCTAATTCTTATGATGTACATCATCAATTTATGAATTTGCCTAGAGCATATTTTTACTATTGAAAAGTAATATTTAAGAGTTTATTTTAAAGCTGACTTACCTCCAGTAGATCTGATTATCTTATGCAACTAGTATTTATCTACAAACTAAGTTCTCTATTCTTACACATATACTAGAATAAAATAAGAGATCATCTTCAAAATAAAACTTCAGAAATGCAGTGACATTCAAAATTATAGCTAACACAACATTAAATCGTGTTAGAATTATTATCAGTTAGTAATGCTGATTTTCCCCAAAGCCCAATACTGAAGATCATCATGAAAATACTAATTTTCATAATTCTTCCGTAAGTGTATTGAGTCATTCAAAAACAAATACATATACATTTCAGAATTTTAAAGTTGCAGAATAATGGACAAAGTTCATTCCTGAAACTTAACATTTCATTACTATGTAATAAGTGCTAATGGCGACACATGTGCAGTACTCAGACGGATTCAAAAGTCTGTGAAGAAGAAAAGATCACAAAGACGTAGTATTGACTTGGAAATACCCATTATTGTCAATATTCGGTAATAACACCTCTACATATTACACCTTCTCAAACCTTTAAGCCTGTCAAGTTCTCAAACCAAGTGTTTCAGTTTGTGTATCTGTGTGCAGTATGTTTCACGTAAGTGACTCTATATTTCTCTTTTTCTACATTTATCACCAGTGACTAGAGAACAAATCTGTCTTAACTTAAAAAAAAACAAAAAAAAAACAAAAAAAAAAACCCTTTCTTGATTCAAGAAAATCAGCAAGAGCTGATGCAATGCTTAAAATTTTACTATTCGTTATGAATTCAAACTTTTTACCTTTCGGAAATGAAAGATACAACTCGAATTTATTTTCAAAGAAAAGGACAGTGAGTAAAGTACACGGGTATTATGAAAAACCTTCCATTTTTACACTGATTCTGCATTCAATTTTTTAAAATGTGTATTGCCATTAACTGCTGGCCATTGTTGACTTCTGTCTTATTTATGAAGTGTCTACTTGGATAGGTTTAAACAGTGTACCATTCAAGGTGATATTTTAATATATAGGTGGCATGTATACCTTGGCCTCTATTGTATCTTTAAATAAAATGTGGTATAGATTGATGTGACAGGTTTTTTTTTTTTTTTTCTTAATTCTGGGGTTGAATTATCACAACACTAGGATATTAAACTGTTGGTGCTCAATCTGTACAATTATCCTAATCTTGCAAAGTTCACAACAGGTATTTTAATATCTTACTAAGTTAAAATTCTAATAAAGAAAATTGCAGAGGGGTTATAACCATTTAAATGCAAAATTTTTACAAGATTAATCTTATTTGTGCAGCAAAATTTACCAATAATTTATTAGGACTGTTTGCAAAAATAAACAAAATTAGGCCGGGTGAGGTGGCTCACATCTGTAATCCCAGCACTTTGGGAGGCCGAGGTGGGAGGATTGCTTGAAGCCCAGGAGTTCAAGACCAACCTAGGAAACAAAGTGAGACCACCCCACCCCCCGCCGTCTCTACAAAAAATAAAAAAATTAGCTGGGCATGCTTGCAGTCCCTGCTACAGGGAAGCTGAGACAGGAGGATCACTTGAGTCTAGGAGTTCGAGGTTACAGTAAGCCATGATCATGCTACTGTACACCAGCCAGGATGACAGAGTGAGACTCTGTCTCAAAAAATAATAATAAAATCAAAATCACTTCTACACCTACTGATGCAGCTGTTACCATGGTCTTTTGTCCAAGTGTCATGCTATGATGTAGGCACTATAATTTTTGGATCCTTGTGAGTATGTATGTGCATGAATGCACATATATGTGAAACACAGAGAAAGGAGACTTGGAAATAAATATATACATCATCATTCGCACTTACGTTTAATCATTGACAGTTTTAACACAGTTACTTTCTTAAGCACCTTAAGATTATTTTATATTTTACTGTAGAAAGATTCCAGTATCATTTCATTTGTATTGGTAATATAAACCTGTGGTTCTTATGCTTTGCCTTGCTAAGCTGGCAAGCAGAGAAATAGATATTTTAAATGTTACCTTTTGTGTCCTAAATTAGTAATTAAATATCATACAAAAGTAGAAAAAATGTTACGATTAATTCTATGTAATAGAAAGAAGAGCTAACTTACAAACTTATACACTGAAAATCTTGGTTTGTTCTGTTTCACATGTTTCATTTATATACAAAATCTCATTAAAAATTCAGTTTTTCTTTATTCAGAGAGTGAACTATTTTGTGAAATGCAAACTTGATTAAGAAACATGAAGTAAAACACTAGAAATGTTTGATGCTACAGAAATTAAAATTAACTCACTTCCATCTTATATCTTAAAACTAAATTTCAACTTGTGGATAATGTTGTTTCTCCTAAATATTTAAAATTTTATATTTGTAACATGTTGAAACTTGTACTCTAAGTTATGTAACCTATAATGTTAGTTGTTTCTTTTCCTTCTTCTCATCAAGTAAATTATGAAACTTATTGTAATTGGTGCCATTTTGCTATCAGATTTCTGCCAGATACCTTGTTGATATTTAATGTCTGGTAAAATTTGTTGATGGTGAATGTTACTGTGCAGTCCTCATTAGGGGTATATTTTCCAATACATTACAATGATATGCAAGGTCCACTGCAAACATGTTTTAAAATGGTCTTTTATCTTATGTATTGACCTGCTGCAAATAATATACATTTGGCACAATAGTGAAGGGAACATGTTTCTTCCTAAATTCAATTTTTTCCCACTTTTATTTTTTATTTATTTTTTATTTTTAATTTAAGTTTTGGGATACACGTGCTGAACGTGCAGGTTTGTTACATAGGTATACATGTGCCATGGTGGTTTGCTACACCTATCAACCTGTCATCTAGGTTTTAAGCCCCGCATGCATTAGATATTTGTCCTAATGCTCTCCTTTTCCTTTCCCCGATCCCCCGACAGTCTCCAGTGTGTGATGTTCCCCTCCCTGTGTCCATGTGTTCTCATTGTTCAACTCCAGCTTATGAGTGAGAATATGCAGTGCTTGATTTTCTGTTCCTGTGTTAGTTTGCTGAGGATGATGGTTTCCAGTTTCATCTATGTCCCTGCAAAGGACATGATCTTATTCCTTTTTATCTTTGAATAGTATTCCATGGTGTATATGTACCACATTTTATTTATCCAGTCTATCATTGATGGGCATTTGGGTTGGTTCCAAGTCTTTGCTTTTGTAAACAGTGCTGCAAAAAACATATGTGTGCGTGTGTCTTTATACTAGAATGATTTATAATCCTTTGGTTATATACCCAGTAATGGGATTGCTAGGTCAAATGGTATTTCTGATTCTAGATCCTTGAGGAATTGCCACTCCACAATGGTTGAACTAATTTACACTCCCACCAACAGTGTGAAAGCGTTTCTATTTCTCCACAGCCTTGCCAGCATCTGTTGTTTCCAGACTTTTTAATGATTGCTATTCTAACTGGTGTGAGATGGTATCTCATTGTGGTTTTGATTTGCATTTCTCTAATGACCTGTGATGATGAGATTTTTTAAGAAAAAAAAAAAATCCCGTCAAAAAGTGGGTGAAGGATATGAACAGACACTTCTCAAAAGAAGACATTTCTGCACCCTAAATTCAAATTTATCTTTAGCTTAAAAACTTCATTTAAAAATTTAGATTTCAACAAATGGTGTCACCTGCTCCCTGCTCTCAAGTATTGTATTTTCTCTTTTTATTTCTTTCAGATACAGTTTGCTTAGTGTTACAGTCATCCCTTGGTATTTGTGCAGGCTTGGTTCCAGGACCCCTTCAGATAACAAAATCCACAGATACTCAAGATTTTTATACAAAATGGTGTAGTATTTGTATATAACCTACACACATCCTCTCATATACTTTAAATCACCTCAAGATTACTTATAATACCTAATACAATGTAAATACTATGTAGATAGTTGTTATACTGTATTGTTTAGGGAATAGTGACAAAAAAAAATCTGTGCATGTTTAGTACAGACACAATCACCCATTTTGTTCCCAAATATTTTTGATCCACAGATCATTGAATCCATGGATGTGGAATCTGTGGATATGGAGGGCCAACTGTACAAACATCCCTAAGTCAGATATGTTGAATCTCAATCAAATAATAATAGAGCTAATTATTTGAATGCTTGAAACCTCAAACCATATCCTATAAAATAGTCCAGTAATTTAAAAAGCATTTGATGGTGCTACTTTAAATCTTGAGTGACTTATAGTTGAACCCAGTTGTGTGTAAACAAAACCTATTAAGCAACAAACACAAGCTTCCATCACATCCCAGGATTCTGACACACATGGGTCTCCAGCTAGAACTTTGCTAAAGGCTTCTCTTCCCAGTTCACCAATCTCTCAATAACGTTACTGATGTGCCTCAGGTGTAGATGGGGTGACTTTCCATTTTGGAGAACTTCAAGCATTTCAGAGGTCCGAACATGCTGAACATAGCTTCAGAAGAGCACTATTTACTCCTTTCCATTAGATAGATGTTGAGAAAATATTGATATGTTTAATGAGTATGTATATTCATTTATATATGTATATGCTAATATATATTGCACATATTAGAGTTTATTCTAACTACATTACATCGATGAGACAAAGATAATGAATAAGGCCAAACCAAATCAACTATTTTTCTTTATTATCTGGTCCCAATTTTAATTTCTGGCTATTTTTATAACTTAAAAAGCTGGGGCCAGGCACAGTGGCTCATGCCTGTAATCCCAGCATTTTGGGAGGCTGAGGCGAGTGGATCACCTGAGGCCAGGAGTTTGAGACCAGCCTGGCCAATACGGCAAAACCCTGTCTCTGCTAAAATTACAAAAATCAGCTGGACATTGTGGAGGGTGCCTGTAATCCCAGCTACTCAGGAGGCTGAGGCAGGAGAATCACGTGAATCTGCGAGGCGGAGGTTGCAGTGAGCTGAGATCATGCCACTGCGCTCCAGCCTGGCTGACAGAGGGAGAGACTATCTGAAAAAAAACAAAACAAAACAAAACAAAACAACATTTTATGTGGGATAAAATATTCTAACCAATGAATGAATGAACATCAGTATGCTAATAACAGTGTTTCATTGAGAAGCGAATTACTGCAGAAAACTTGAGAAGAGAGAGCTATGGCATCCATTACTTTTATTCAACATACAGTTGAGCACCAACCTCTAACCTGTACTGAGCTAGGCACTAGGGAATATAATGGTGGAAAAAACAACCTCATTCATACATACACTCTGGAAACATACAAGCTCATTGGGGATACAGAGTAAATAGAGTAGTCATAAAAGGCCACTTTGGCAACAACTGGTAATTACTTTCACTTCATTTTTATAGGAAATAACTCTTAAAGCCAGCTACAAATAAAGTATTCACACAGACAAAAAGGTCTGCTTCAGTCCTTACCACTTTTTTATAACATAAAATAGCCTTGGACAAATATTGAGTGGTATCCTATAAGAATTCCAGAAGAGTATTCTCTCTCTAAAAATCAGCAGTCTTAGGCATGAAATCCTATAATAACTCAACACAACAATAGCAAAGAAATCAACTCACAATTGTTGCTCCTGTTTATGTTGTTGATAAGTTTTCTCCAATGCAATGACTCAGATTTGATGTGCATCGAAATGTCTTGGAGAAGTAGTTATAAAGACAAATTTTGAAGACAGACTTTAATACTAAACAAGAATCTTTGAAGATAAGACATAGGAACCTGTATTTTTATTTTTATTTTGAAACTATTGCATACTTGGAATAAAAGTATAAGTGCAGTAGAAAACATTTTTATTTCCAGACCATTTCAGACTAAGTTGCTCACCTGATGCACCTTAACTCTCAAATAATTTAGCGTGTATTTCCTACAAGCAAGGACACCACTTATGTAACCGCAATACAATCATCAAAACAAGACAATTAACAGACCCTATTGGAATTTTACCAAGAGTCTCAATAATGCACATTATGGCAAAAGAATCCAGTTCCGTATCACATGTTGTATTTAGATGCATGATTCTTTAGTCTTCTTCAACCTGGAGCAGTCCCTCAGTCTTTCCTTGAGTTTCATGACCTGGACTTTTTTTGAGGATTACAAGCTAGTTAGTTTTTGTGTGTTTATTTGTTTGTTTAGAATGTTTATGAATTGGGTTTGTCTCATGTTTCGTCATCACTAGATTCAGGTTATGTATCTTCAGCAGGAATATGACAGGATGTTGTGATCTTATTGTGTCCTATTAGATGGCACACAATTTCAATTTGTCTTACTTAGCTATTCTGATCTCCATCGAACTTTTAATTTGTCATTCATTTATTTATGTCTGCAAGGACACACTAGTTTCTGATTTATTCAATGATTTATAATCTACTATTAAAATTATTTTTATGCCCCAAATATCCTCCACTTAGTCAGCAGGATCTCCTTAAGACCTGACTTCTTATCCTTTCAACATGTCACCATTGTTCTTTTGTACTTCCTGGCTCTATGGCACAAGATGTCCCAGGTTCATCTAGCATTTTTCCTGTACCAGCCCAGGAATCACCATTTCTCCAAAGAACCATCATTCCTTTTAGTGGAGATTGGTATTTAGAGGCCTAAATCTAGGTATTAAGTGTTCAATACTATAGGAGTGTGGTGGCTTTTAGGGTTCATGGTTAAACAAAAACCACAGGGTGATTCTCATTTTCTCCTTTTCCAAATTTGTAACGTCCTTCTCCGGCAGTGAGAAATCTGGCTTTAATTATACTTAATATACTTACTTCTTTGATTAAGAAACCAATCTCCCATTTATGCATCCACAACCCTCCCCCTTACAGATACTGTCTTATCTCTGTTACCACTCTGAGTTCCCATTCTGAGCCAAACATATCCTTCAGCCCACATGAATGCCCTCCTCATGCTACTTAAGCTATGACTTCCTGAGCCAGGCCACCCCTCTGTAGATATGCCATCCTTACCTTGCTAAGGCTTGGACTCAATATCTTTAGAACTGAATGGTTCAGGAATAGAATAAAAGAGAAGAGAGAGAAAAGGAAGGGAAGAGAAGGGGAAGGGGAAGAGGAAGGGGAAAGGGTGCTAGTCTGGAACCTCTGAGGAGTAAATCCTAAGATGCAGTTAAATGTACAAGATTTTTATTAGGGGAAACACCAGTGATGGAAAATGGGAAGGGAGCTGGGAAAGACTGGAAAAGTCATCAGACCTAAAGGGAAAGAGGGAGGGAAAGAAAGTTGGGTAGAAGTGTTCTAGACTACCTTGTGATTTCAGGAAGGTTTGTCAAGACTGTGGTGGAGTGCTCAAACCCATGACATTTGTCCAGAGGAGTTCTATGTCTCTCAGGAATGTGTCTGCCTTAATTTGCCTGCGATGCTCAATCATATGGCAGGAACAGTCCATAGGAAGCATGATTTTAGTCCAAATACAACAGTGAATTTTGGAGTACTGTACTTGAGGCCCTTGGTGAATTACACTTATTGTAGTTGGAGGCCTATAAGGAACTTTCTCAACGCGTCCACCTGAGAGAGAAAGGACGGGATTACAAAGGTAGAGAAATGTACCCAACAAAGCATCTAGAAGTCATTGTGCTGTTTGTTGACTATTATAAAAAAAAGTATTTATGCGAGGAAAAGGGCTTCCTGGAGGTGGAGCAAGATGGCAGAATAGAAGGCTTAACAGATCATTCACCCCAAAAAAGGACACCAATTTAACAACTATCTACATGAAAAAAACAAACGAACAAACAAAAACCTTCATAAGAACCAAAAATCAGGTGAGCCCTCATTGTACCTGGTTTTAACTCTGTATCATTGAAAGAGGCAATGAAGAGATAGAAAAATCACGCCCTTGGAAATATCAAAATAGTGTGTAGAGATTCACATTGTGACTTCTATCCAAGAAGGAACATGGGAGCTCAGGATAAAAGCAAAAGAAACTTTGGATCCTCTGAAAATTATGACAGATGGCAGACTGCATGGTGGGGGCAGCAGAAGACTGTGAGTAAAGCCTCAGTTCATGAGAGAGGTAGAGAAGGCTTGATTCCCACTGGGGAGTCAAGCAATCAAGGCTACCTGGGGGTTCCCTGACCCCACCAAACACCGGATCTGATGTGGGAAGCAGTGGGGAGACCCTGGGAAAAAGTGTCAGCAGGAATTGCCCCATGCATGCTCCCGGTCCCTGGCAACAACAGAGGGAGCAGCAGTCACTGTTTTAAAGAGTGACTGCTGTCCATGATGTCACCAGAGTGCCCAGAGACACAGTTTCCTGACTGTGGTTGGCAATCTACTCTCAAGTGGAGTGGTGAGTGTGGCATGGGTTCCAGCCACCGGCCTGGGAGTTGGGAACCCCCTCACTTTGCAAGACCAGATTGGGAGAGGTATGGCCTGGGAGCCATGGTTTTTCACCTAGGCATGGAGTTCCTTAACTTGGGGTAGGTTTGCAATCTGAGGACAGACTGCCTGTGATGTGGCTGGCTGTTTTGGCTTGCTGTGGCCAGCTGTGGGCCACAGGAGGGAGTCCCAGTGGGCCAAGATCATAGGAGTGAGGTGGGTCCCACTGCAGCCTGCTAGTCTGTGGAGCCTTAGCCACCCCTCTTTCCTCATGCTGGCTCTTTGGTGTGGCAGTGGTTGCTCCAATCTTCCCTGGAGCATTGCCCTAGTTACCTGAGAACTGTCTTCTGACTCCCATCAGGGTAAGCCCTTGTGTTAGCTCTCAGGGATCCCAAACATGGGCTTTCCTGACTCAGCCCTGCTTGGCTTGCCCCCTACACCTGCCTCAGAAGCAGAGCATGGGACAAGGACCTCTGGGAGTTCCACAGTCAAATTCATTGCCTAAGACATCTGACATCTCCTGATTAAAAAAGTTGAAGCATACATGGAATACTATGCAGCCATAAAAAAGGGATGAGTTCATATCCTTTGTAGGGACATGGATGAAGCTGGAATCCATCAATCTCAGCAAACTATTGCAAGGACAGAAAACCAAACACCACATGTTCTCACTCACAGGTGGGAATTGAACAATGATAACACTTGGACACAGGGTGGGGAACATCACACACCAGGGTCTGTCATGGGGTGGGGGCGAGAGTGGAGGGATAGCATTTGGAGATATACCTAATGTAAATGATGAGTTAACAGGTGCAGCACACCACCATGGCACATGTATACATATGTAACAAACCTTTGTGTTGTGCACATGTACCATATAACTTAAAGTACAATAATAAAAAAAATGTTGAAGCATAAACTCTACTGCCACCACTGTGGCTGGCACTCACATGAAAGTACCACCTACTGGCTGGGAGGTCAACCTGCACAGACCATTACAACATCTGCTGATACAATTGCACAGTGCTCAGGAAGGAGACAAATTTGTGTAACTGCTGCTACCACCATGGTGCACACCACCCTAGCTACTCAGAAGGCCCTGAGTCCATTCACTTGCCCAATGCATTACTACTACAGCTGGCATTTGAGAAAGCCACCACATTTAGGCTATTTATGACCGAGGAAATCATACAGGGACTATGCCACTGAATGCACCCATAATCAAAGACAAATGACCCTACAAGCCATGCATCATAAACACATCCTGAAGAAAAAAGTCCTACCCTAATAAAAGTAAACTCAAAAATGAGAAATGATTGTTACTTCAGATGCAAAGGAATCAGTGCAATAATAGTAGACATATTAAAAAAGAGCCAAGATGCAATGACACCCTTGAAGGAACACAGTAATTCTCTAGCAATGGATCTTATCCAAAGAGAAATCTTCAAAATGGCAGATAACGAATTAAAAATACAGATTGTAAAGAAGGTCAATGAGATACAAGATAAATCTGAAAACCAATACAAAAAAAAATAAGAAAATCAATTCAGGATATGAATGAGAAATACATCAAAGAGATAGATTCTTTTTAAAGCCAACAGAACTTCTAGAAATGAAAAATTCATTGAAATAATTAAACATATAGTTGAAAGTTTCAACAATACACTTGACAAAGCAGAAGAAATCCTCTTAGAACTTGAAGACAGGTCTTTCAAATTAATCCAGTCAGACAAAAAGAAAAAAGAATTTAAAAAAATGAACAAAGCCTTTGAGAAGTATAGAATTATGTAAAATGACTTAACCTATGAATTAAAGATATTCACACAGAGGAAGAAAGAGCAAGAGCAAAAAGTTTGGAAAACTAATTTCAGGAAATAACTGAGGAAAACTTCCTAGTCTAGCAAAAGATATAGATATCCTGATACAAGAAGCTCAGTAAATACATTGCAAGAAGGACCTCACCATGACATAAAAGCATCAGACTAAGATCATCAAGGAAAATAACCTAAAATCAGCTAAAGTGTCTAGTCATCTATAAGTGATACCCCACTAGACTAATAGCAGACTTCTTAACAGAAACTCTATGAGCCAGAATGGAGTGGGATTCTATCATCAAGAGTGGTTAAATTAAAAAAGAAAATGCCAAACTCAAATTTTGTATCCTCCGAGAAGAGCTTCATAAATTAAGGAAAAATAAATTCTTTCCCAGTCAAGCAAACACTGACAGAATTTGACACCTTTAGACTAGTCCTAACAAAAATAGGCAAAGGAGTTCTAAACATGGAAACAAAAGATCGATATTCACCATCCTAAAATCCCATGAAAGTATAAAACTCACAGATTTTATAAAACAATCACACAAATAAGAATGAGAAAGAAAGAAAATGGCAACATGACGGAACTCCACCAAATCACAAAAAGACAGAGAAAAAAAGAAACAAAGAATTTACAAAGCAACTAGATAACAATATTATGACAGGAACAAAACCTCATATATCAATATTAACTTTTAACAGAAATGGATTAAATGCTCCATTCAAATGACACAGATTGCAGAATGGATAAAAAACATGGGTTAACTATATGCTACTTACAAGAAACTCACTCTTAAAGACACATAGACTGAAAGTAAAGAGGTGGAAAAATGATATTCCATGGAAACAGAAACCATAAAGCAAACAGGAGGCCAGGTGTTGTGGCTCATGCCTGTAATTCCAGCACTTTGGGAGGCTAAGGCAGGTGAATCACTTAAGATTAGGAATTTGAACCCAGCCTGGCCAACATGGTGAAACCTCGTCTCTACTAAAAATACAAATATATATATGTATTCCAGGCATGGTGGCGTGTGCCTGTAATCCCAGCTACTCAGGAGGCTGAGGCAGGAGAATCACTTGAACTTGGGAGGCGAAGGTTGAGGTGAGCCAAGATCGTGCCACTGCACTCCAGTCTGGGTGACAGAGTGAGACTCCTTCTCAAAAAAAAAAAAAAAAAAAACAGAACACACACACACACAAACAAGAGTAGCTATACTTATCTAAGATAAAACAGAATTTAAATCAACAGTAAAAAATGTCAAAGAAAAGTGATTATATAATGATTGATGGATTCAACTAATAAGAAGATATAAAAATCCTGCATCTATCTGCACCCAATCCTGGAGCACCCAGATTCATAATACAAATATTACTAGACCTACTAATAAAGATGGAAAGCAATATAAGAATAATGGGGGAATTGAGCACTCCACTGACAGCACTATATAGATTATCAAGGCAGAAAATCAACAAGAAAACACTACTTAAATTGGACTTTAGACCAAAATTGATCTAATAGATATTTATAAAACATTCTATCCAACAACAACAGAATATACATTCTTATCATCAGCACATAGACTGTGCTCCAAAACAAACCATGTATTAGGCCACAAAAGAAGTCTCAATACATTTTTAAAAATTGAAATCATATCTAGTATCTTCTTGGACAAAAGTAGAATAAAACTACAAATCAATTCCAAGAGGAATTCTTGAAAAAATACATAGAAATTAAACCACACACTACTGAATAATATTTGGATCAATGATGAAATTAAGATAATAACTTTAAACATTTTGGAAACAAATGAAAATGGAGACACAACATACTAAAATCCCTGGGATACAGTAAAAAACACTGCTAAGAGAAAAGTTTGTAGTGCTAAATGCCTACATCAAAAAACTCAGAACACAATTTAACAACCTAATGTCACACCTCAAGGAACTAGAAAAGTAAGAACCAAACATAAAGCTAGCAAAAGAAAAGAAATAACAAAGATCTAAGAAGACCTAAATGAAATTGAGGACAAAAAATACAAATAATCAATTAAACAAAAAGTGCATTATTTCAAAAGATAAACAGAATTGGAAAAATTTTGTAATCTATCCATCTGATGAAGGGCTAATATCCAGGATCTACAAAGAACTTAAACACATTTAAAATTAAAAAAAAAAAAACAAAAAACCAACAACCCAACAAAAAGTGGGTGAAGGATATGAACAGACACTTCTCAAAAGAAGACATTTATGTAGCCAACAAACATATGAAAAAATGCTCATCATCACTGGTCATTAGAGAAATGCAAATCAAAACCACAATGTGATACCATCTCACACCAGTTAGAATGGCAATCATTAAAAAGTCAGGAAACAACATATGCTGGAGAGGATGTGAAAAAATAGGAATGCTTTTTCACTGATGGTGGGAGTGTAAATTAGTTCAACCATTGGGGAAGACAGTGTGGTGATTCCTCAAGGATCTGGAAGTAGAAATACCATTTGACCCAGCAATCCCATTTCTGGGTATATACCCAATGGATTATAAATCATTCTACTATAAAGACACATGCACACGTATGTTTGTTGTGGCACTGTTCACAATAGCAAAGACTTGGAACCAACCCAAATGTCTATCAATGATAGACTGGATAAAGAAAATGTGGCACATAAACACCATGGAATACCATGCAGTCATAAAAAAGGATGAGTTATTGTCCTTTGCAGGGACATGGATGAAGCTGGAAACCATCATTCTCAGCAAACTAACACAAGAACGGAAAACCAAACACTGTAGGTTCTCGCTCATAAGTGGGAGTTGAACAACGAGAACACATGGACACAGGGAGGGGAACATCACACACTGGGGCCTGTTGGGGGTTGGCGGGCTAGGGGAGGGATAGCATTAGGAGAAATACCTAATGTTGATGATAGGTTGATGGGTGCAGCAAACCACCACGGCACATGTATACCCATGTAACAAACCTGTACGTTCTGCACATGTACTCCAGAAAATAAAGTATAATAAAAAATAAATATAAAATAAAGGCTGTTTATAAAAAAATACAAAGAATCTATTAAACAAAAAGTTGATTATTTCAAAAGATAAAAAAAATTAGGCCAAGTGCAGTGGCTCATGCTTATAGTCCCAGCACTTTGGGAGGCTGAGGTGGGCAGATACTAAGATACTAATCAGCCATAAAAAAGAACAAAATCATGTCTTTTGCAGTAACATGGGTGGAACTGGAGGCCATTATCTTAAATGAAATAACTTAGAAACAGAAAGTCAAATATCACATGATCTCACTTATAAATAGGAGCTAAATAATGTGCACACATGGATGTAGAGTGTGGGATAATAAACATTGGAGACTCAGAGGTGTGGCAGGTGGGAGGGGTGTGAGGGATGAGAAAATACTTAATGGATACAAAGTCTACTATTTGGGTAATAGTTACACCAAAAGCGCAGACTTCACCACTACACAATATATCCATGTATAAAAACTGTACTTGTACCCCCTAAATTTATACAAATAAAAAATAATAAATAATAAAATAACATAGCCATGATAGAGAAGAGGAGATTTAGCTGCCTAAAGTCAGGTATATTTATACTCAATGTGGGGTTTTTTCAAAGACTAAAATGAAACTTTTCCAGTGAGACTGGGTAGATGAGTTTATTGGCAAAAAAGTGGTTGAAGAGATGTACCACAAGGTCTAGGCTGGTGAGAAAATAAAATGAGGCCAGAAGGGACTAACAGATAGTGAAAAAGGAGATGTGATTGTGGCTTTAAAACATGTATTTAAAGTTTTTGGTATTCCTCCATTTAAAGCTAGAGCCTACTAGCTCTATGAGTTCTATGAGGACACTCACACAACCTTATGGAGTGATTCACATGGCATATCTGAAGGCTCCTGTCAACAACCACCAAAGCGAATGAGTCATTTTGGAAGTGGATCCTTAAACCCCAATCAAGCCTTCTGATAACTGCAGCTCTGGCTGATATCTTGACTACAACCTCATGAGAGATGAGTAAAATCATCCAGCTAAACCACTTCAGAACTCTTGACCCACAGAAACTGTGAGACAATACATGTGGTTTTTTTTTTTTTTTTTTTTTTTTTTTTATTGCTAAATTTGGGGTAAAGTGTTGTGTAGCCAAAGATAGCAAATATAGACATTAAGGTCTAGAGAGCTCGAGGAAGCCAATAAAATGTGTGGGTCAAAGAGCTCAAGGGAAAATAGTCGAAGTCCGAAAAAATAATGTTTGAATTTAAAATTTCAGAGGTAATGTAGTTTTCTTAGCGATAACAGAGTCAAAACTATGGTCATTGTTGTGGATGGCTGAGGTAAAGTGAAAATAAAAGTCACTGGAGAGGAGGATTTCATGTGTCTACAAGAATACTGTTGTTGCCCAGGATCACCAAATACCATTACATAAGAGCCCTTACATGATCCTAGGATGTCAGAGCTAGAAATAACATACCATTGTAAGTTATGTAGTCCATATAAGTGGACTTGATTTGTTTCTCAATATGTGGCCCAAGTAATGCCCATATTAGAAACACTTGGGGTACTCTTCAGACATGCCCCTACATCAGAACTAATAAATACCAATAGCCAAGGGTGAGATCCAGGAATTCTCATTTTATAAAATTATCCAAGTGATTCCCAAGTACACTAACTTTTGGAACATCTGGTCTAGCTCAACTCCTTCAAGCTTCTGCCTTTAGAGGCCAAGATCTTATTTCGATGCTAATACTCTCCATTATACAAAACTGCCTTTTGTGCCCAAAGCAATTAGTGGACAATTGGTAAACTTACAATAATAAATCAAATAATATTTAAGAATAAATAAGCTAAAAGAAAATCCAAATTCTTTATATAGATCTGGTTCCTGCCAGACTCTTCTATCACTTTCTGCCTTACTCATGGTGCTCCAGTAAGTTTATTCTCACCTAACAGTCTTTGCATTAGTTGTTCCTTCTGCTTGGAGTGCTCAGATATTAACATGAGTAGACCCACTTTTTACTCAAGACTCTGCTGAAACATCTGCTCCTTCAAGAGGTATTCCCAATCTAAAGTAACTTTCACCCCAAACCAGAGACTAAATACTATAGTCACTCTCTATAGTACTTATCAGCATTTAAAATACTCTCAATTTATTTACTGTCTTAGTCAAAATATACTTAAGCTCCCTGGGACCAGGGATTGTGTCTGTGTTGTTCATTACCTCAAGCCCAATATATATTTTTTCTGACTTTTTAAATATTTCTGCCACTAATTGTGACATCACATATACATATTCTGAGAATCATACTTCTTTTTATTTTCATACGCAATAGTTCCGTGTCCTATAGATCATTCTTATGTAAAGTCAAAGCATTTAGTTGAAAAAAACATGCCAATCATAAGCTTGCATATTTGTGGATAAGTTTATAAAAGCATTGAATGCATTCCACTGATTTATTCTTGATTGTTCATATAGGAAAAGATGAGTGTAAGGGAATTATGAATTTTTTTCTATTTTTGGGATTGAAAAAGTTAATATTGTTTTTATTTATTTACTTTTAAAAAAAACTTTTACGTTCTGAGGTACATGTGCAGATTTGTTATATAGGTAAAGTTGTGTTATACGGGTTTGTTGTACAGATTATTTCATCACCCAGGTACTAAGCCTAGCACCAAATAGTTATTTTTCTGAACTTCTCCTTCCTCCCACCCTCTACCCTCAAGTGGGCCCCAATGTCTGTTGTTCCCCTCTTTGTGTTCACATGCTCTCATCATTTAGCTCCCACTTATAAGTGAGAGCATGTGATATTTGGTTTTCTGTTCCTGCATTAGTTTAAGAATAAAGGCCTCCAGCTCCATCCTTGTTGCTTCAAAGGACATGATGTCATTCTTTTTTTGGCTGTGTAGTATTTCATGGCATATATGTACCATATTTTCTTTACCCAGTCCACAGTGATTGTACATTTAAGTTGATTCCATGTCTTTGTTATTGGGAATAGTGCTGCAATAAACATATGTGTGCATGTGTCTTCATGATACAACAATTTATATTCTTTTGTGTTTTTACTCAGTAATGGGATTGCTGAGTTGAATGGTATTTCTGTTTCTAGCTCTTTAAGGAATTGCCACACTGCTTTCCATAATTGTTGAACTAATTTACACTCCCAGCAACAGTGTATTAGTGTACCCTTTTCTCTGCAACCTCACCAGCATCTGTTATTTTTTGACTTTTTAATAATAGCCATTCTGACTGGTGTGAGATGGTATCTCATTGTGGTTTTGATTTACATTTCTCTAATGATCACTGATATTGAGCTGTTTTTCATATGATTGTTGGCTGCATGTATATCTTCTTTTGAGAAGTGTCTTTTCATGTCCTTTGCCCACTTTTTAATGGGGTTGTTTGATTTTCTTGTAAATTTGTTTAAGTTCCTTACAGAAGCTGGATATTATTTTCTCCCATTCTGTATGCTGTTTATTGATAGTTTCTTTTGCTGTGCAGAAGTTCTTTAGTTTTATTAGATCCCATTTGTCAGTTTTTGCTTTTGTTGCAATGGTTTTGGTATCTTCATCACGAAATCTTTGCTAGTTCCTGTGTCCAGAATGGCATTGCCTAGGTTGTCTTAAAGGGTTTTTATAGTTTTGGGTTTTACATTTAAGTCTTTAATCCATCTTGAGTTAATCTTTTATTATGGTATAAGGAAGGGGTCCAGTTTCAGTCTTCTGCCTATGGCTTGCCAGTTTTCCCAGCACCATTTATTGAATAGGGAGTCCATTATTGGGTATGTACCCAAAGTAATATAAGTCATTCTACTATAAAGACACACGCATGGGTCTGTTCATCACAGCACTATTCTCACTAGCAAAGACATTGACTCAACCGGAACGACCATCAACAGTAGACTGGCTAAAGAAAATGTGATACATATACACCATGGAATACTATGCAGCCATAAAAAACATAAAAAAGAATGAGATCATATCCTTGGCAGCACCATGGGTGGAGCTGGAGGCCAGCATCCTCAGGGAACTAACGCAGGAACAGGAAACCAAATACTGCAGGTTCTGACTTATAAGTGGGAACTAAATGATGAGCATGCATAGACACAAAGATGGAAACAATAGACACTGGTGCCTACTTAATGGTGGAAGGTGGAAGGAATTGAAAAACTACCTATCAAGTGCTATGCTTATTACCTGGCTGAGGAAATAATCTGTATGCCAAACCCACTTGACATGCAATTTTCCTGTATAACAAATCTGCACACGTACCCAAACCCAAAATAAAAGTTAAAGTTGGAAAAGAAGCAACAACAACTAAAACAACAAAACATGGGTGTTATTGAAATTCCTGAAATTTTTGGGGAAATAAAATTGTTATAAATTTATTCTAAGCTTATTCACAATTTTAAGACTTTTCCTATTTGCCTGTTGATTATTGTGAAATAAACCTGACATATTAAAATCAATAAAACATGTGCATCAATCAGTTACGAACAAAGTTAGCTTGACAAATCTAGGTATACTATTTATTTAATATGCAGAAATGTTAAATTTGGATGAAGTTATTGACAAATATACAGAAGTTAAGGCTCAAAACCAGAAACTGTAATATTATTATTCATTCCTGTGGTAGACCACCATGTAGATATAAGTTTTTTTCCTTTGAAAAATACATTAATGCAATTAAAACACCTTGATCCATTTTTTTCCTTTTTGGTTCTGTACTATTTATTTTGCATTTTATTTTTATATTAGCATATATATGTATGTATATGTTTATATTAAGTTCAATAAAAGAAAATAGTCATTCAATGTTTCTTTTGCAGCCAGTATTATTAGTTTCATTTCATCATTATTTCTTAAAACAATTTTGTCATTTACAGGATAGTTCTGTTAAAAAAGGATCTGTTTTCGGTATGAAATGTGATAGGTATCAACTAATGCCTAGTATATAGTTTGTACTTAATAAATATTTGTTGACTGAATGAATGAATACATGAATTAATATTGGGACTGTTAATGGGCATATTATGAGCATCCTCTTTCCTCAGAATCCTTCATGGAGGCCTACGGAAGACCTTGCTCCTGTTGTGAATACGGCAACATACCCTTAGTATATTCTCCTGATAGTACCAAAATCATCCTTTAAAAATGTAAATTAGATCACATCACACCTTTGCTCAAAATCCTGCAATGATTTCCCATCTTATTCAGCATAAAATCCAAATTTATTTTGGCAGCACGAAAGCCCTTACGCTGCATTACTTCGCTACCTCTGAAATTATTGCTCCAGCCTCACTGGCCTTTTTCATTGCTGTTCCTTCCGTATGCAACCCTCTTCTCTAAATTCCTTCAGGACTTTTATCAAATGAGCTTATCAGAGAGTCTTTCTCTCATTTATATAAACCAGTAAACTCCCACCTCATTCCCACAGTTTTATTTTCCTTCATAGCATTTGTCTCTTTTACTCCTGGAATCATAAGCTCTATGAGGAAGTCACTATGTTTTGTCTGTGCCCCGAACAACTGCCTGGCATAGAGTAAGCTCTCCGTGACATAGTTTTAGAATGAATGAACTTACTCATGTTTCGCAGAGGTAATAACTTCTTTTTCTGACTATATAATTAATTATTAAAGCAGCTACACTTGGGTATTAAGTCCTTATGTAGACATATCACATATGCCTGAAACAAAATAATTAAAAGTTCTGCACCCAGGAAAATAACTCCCACCTAGACTATGGATAATATTCTGAAAGGCTTTATCTGGGACCGGGAGGGGCAACCACAAAGGTGAACAGTTTCTCCGGAAGACAGCCGACCAAAACTGCAGCAGTTGCCAAGGCCGCTGGAGGAGGGCGGAGAAAAGGCGGTAATTGGCAGGCAACAGCAGTTGCCACGGCCGCCGGAGGAGGGCGGAGAAAAGGCGGTAACTGGCAACTGGCAGGCAACAGCAGTTGCCACGGCCGCCGGAGGAGGGCGGAGAAAAGGCGGTAACTGGCAGGCAACGGGCGTAACGGGGCGGGGCTGTCGGAAGGGGAGCCTAGTCGAACTGATTTGTCCCTCTCCGCTCTCCGTCTGAAAACCTTGGCGGAAAGGGTCGTAGACATGGCGGCCATCAGGGTAAGCGAAAACGAACTTGCTTAATTTCTGTGGTTGCCGATAGCATCCCGGTAACTATAAAAGGGATCCTACTAACTTCTGAAGGAGCCCCGGAGCAAGGGGCGGGGTGGAGGTGGGTTTTGACATAATTACAATCTTTATTGTTTGAAGCCTCAAGACACCTGCCTTTCCCCATTAGGGTTTTATCAGCCTGGGACACTGCTTCCTCAATCCCCTTCGGTTGTCGATTTACACAGTGGCACAATATAAAACTGGGAAACGGCTGGGTGAAAATGGTTGGCCAGGCGACGAGCCGCAGTAGATGTTTCGGTCTTGAGCTGCAATAAAGAGAGAAAAAAAAAAAATCCTGGGCATTTGTCTCGGCGCACAGGGCAAGGCCTCATGACCCTATGGAAGGACTTTGTTGAAACATTTGGGGTGAAACTGACCAGAATAGAGAGGTCCCATAGTCTCTCAGCAGTGCGCTGGTTTACAAGTAGTGTTGTTGCTCTCTGTGCTCGAATAACCTGTTTCTTTCGAGTTTTACGCTTGGAAAAGATGCCTTTACTTGGGAATCCGTGTACAGTGAGTGACTCAGCTGGCTGCTTGCTGCAGTTCCCTAAGTAGTGTTTAATAATGGTAGTCTACAGGTATTTACGTAGCGGGTTTTAAGTGTAAAATATTCTGTTAGGCTTGCAGGAGATACAATATGAATAATTCAGTTTCGCTGAAGTTTAAGTCGGCAGCGTCTGCAGTTCTGGTTCTCATACTTCATGTGAGTTCTTTCAACAACCTCCTACCTGAACTTGCTGCCTCAAGCCTGGCTCTCATATAATCCGTTTTCTGTGTTGCCAGAGTACATCTACCAAAATGCAAATTTGATTTTTTGCCTCCCCACCCCCATCCCACCCCCCCATTTACAAAACTGTATGGGCATGTCATCATCTCCCCTCTGGGGTCAGGTCATACTCTTATGTCTAGAACACCTGATTTTACCTAGACTTTCCAGCCTTATCTCTTGTCACT
This sequence comes from Papio anubis, assembly GCF_008728515.1. Lineage (NCBI taxonomy): Eukaryota > Metazoa > Chordata > Mammalia > Primates > Cercopithecidae > Papio > Papio anubis. The sequence continues at coordinate 67,588,828 of NC_044996.1, forward strand.
CAGGAACCCTCCTCCTGTCGATGCTGAGCTACTTGCTTGACCCCTCCTTGCTTTTTTACATGCTCTTTCTCTGGGCCTAAAGTGCCTTTTCCCATGCTTATCTAGTTGCATTTATAGTTCATTCTTTAATTCAACAGATATTTGTGTATAGCCTCCCCATAGGCAAAACACAAAAATGCCTGTCTAACAGTGTCCTTGATCTCCCCAGTCTATTTTATTTTATTTTTTATTTTTGAGACAGAGTCTTGCTCTGTCTCCCAGACTTGAGTGCAGTGGCGTGATCTCGGCTCACTGCAACCTCCCCGCCCCCCGCTCCCCCCCGGGTTCAAGTGATTCCCTGCCACAGCCTCCTGAGTAGCCGGGACTACAGGCGCGCGCCACCATGCCCGGCTAATTTTTTTATTTTTTAGTAGAGACGGAGTTTCACCATGTTGGTCAGGCAGGTCTCGAACTCCCGACCTCATGATACACCCTCCTGGGCCTCTCAAAGTACTGGGATTACAGGCGTGAGCCACCGCGCCCGGTCCTCGCCAGTCTATTTTAAATAACACTTGTTTGTGCTCCCAGAGGACTCTGGGCACACTCTTAACCAAGCATTTATTTCACTGCACATACAGACTACTTACTTGTCTGTTCTAGCTACCTAAACTTTAAGTTCCTTGAAGACAGTAATTATATTTTGTATCCGTAGGACCTGGCACAAGTCTGATGTATATTAGGTAGTAAACATGTTCTACATGAATAAAGTGCCAGGCAATGAGGACAAAAGAGATTAAGTGGTGGAGATATAACACATATAACACAAATGATTGTGATTAAGAGTAAGGGGAGTTTCTTACCTCAAGAGAAGTACAGAGTGCTCTGAGGCTCAAAAAGAGAGAGAGCTTACACTTGGTTTGAAGAGAGTAAAGAAAGGCTTCATGGAGAAGGTCCACAGACAGAAGGAATGGTCAGTGGCAAAAAGCAAACCAGAATAGTGTGTTGTCATTGAAACTTAGAGAAGAGAGTTGAACAGTCCTTTGATTTCACCGTTAATAAGTTGCTGCAGTTATCATTTATTAAGTGCTTACTCCAGGCCAGGCACTATGCTAAAACACGTTACATGTGTTAATTCACTAATTCTCAAGACAGCTTTATGTGGTGGGTATTATTACCATTTTACAGATGAAAATTAAGGTTTAGAGGAGTTAGATTATTCAAAACCATGCTAATAAGAGCTGAAGTGAGCTAAAGAGATAAATAGAGTGGTAGAGGAACAACCAAGATTGTAAGGGGTTAAGAAAAGAATAAGGGATGGAGAACTGGCATTCATTTAGCACCTACTTTGGCCAGATGATTTACATATATTATTTTAGTTTAATCCTCTTGATGACCCTAAGAAATGGGTAATATATCCATTTTACAGATGAAAAAACGGAGGGTTAGAAAAACTGCTTGCTCCAGGCCATACAACCACTAAGTGGAAGAACTAGGTTCAAACAGTATATTTATCCCCGAAGTCTTTCCACTCCTCCATGCTTCCGCTGGAAAGGAGTTATACATTACTCTTTGGTGGTGAAAGAAAGGAACAAAATCTTGGAATGAGGGTAGCAAATTCCAGAAAAGGTGTCTTTTAATTTAAAAAAAAAAAAAAAAAAAACCTAAAAACAAAACAGGAGACAGAAGACTTGAGCTACTTTGGAGACAAGGGAAAATGTACCAGGAAATATCTAGAGGGAAAGGTAATAGTATTTACAGCTATTATGTTATTGAATATTGACTACGTGCTAGGAATTTTGCTAAGCACTTTATGTGGATTCTCTCATTTATGTTTCACATTGGCCTTATGAGTAGGAACTGTTATTAATCACTTTTTGCAGGTAGGGAAACAGAAGCTTAAAGAGGTTGAGTAACTCCGAGGTCATACAGGAGTAAAGTGGTAGAGCTGGATCTGAAATCACATGGTTTAAGTCCTGAACCTGGACTCTTAACCATACTTTGTAAGACAGTGGTAAAATCAAGAGAACAAGTGGAGGGATTAACCTTGGCAAAGAGGAGACACACTTTGCTTCAAAGGCCAGAGTTGGTCAAGATAGAAGATGAAGATACAAAGTGATTTTGAAGAACGAAGGAGGTCAAGGAGGGAGCTCACATTGGAGGTCTGTATCTTCTGGGTGTAAGGTCATCTGCTGAGAGAGTAAAATGTGCCTTTAGGAGTTTAAGAATGGGATAGGCTTGGAAAAGGTGTTGTAGGAATTCAGTAAAGTATCAGTAGACATTGAATAAAATATTAATAATTGCTGAGAAGTGAGGGCCCGGCTAATGTTGGCTCTAGTAGTGATTTTCTCCAGCAGTGCTCACAGCATAGGGGAAGAGGAGACAGTGGGTTGCTCAAGTGCTGAGTGTTGTCAAGGTGAGAATGTTAGAAGATCTAGGGAATTTATCCAAATAATAGTCATCTACTCTGGATAAGGAGACAAACAAAGAAGATTGAAGTGATGGACTAGGGTACTAGAAGATTTATGGCCATAGTGAGAAAGAAGATCTAGTTAAAAAAGAGTAGGAGAATTGAAAGAGCATTCTATTTTAATGAGGGAAATTTCAAGCATTTAGGATCTCGAAGGTGAAACAATTTCTAATAATTGCAAGGTAGGGTAATTGTGTTAGAAATGGCTAAGATTTGTGGAGATCATGGTGCTTGAGAAGCAAGGACTATGCTGATCTCTCAGATCTTCTGAAATCAGGGGGAATTGCTGGAGGTCTGGCCTTCAATTAAGTGGATTGGGAGGAATATATAATAGTAGTGTCAAGTAAAAGCCAAGTTTCATTTAATGCCAGAGGTTGAGAGTGAGTTTGAGGACAATTTGGATATTGGCAGATAATTTGTTTGTAATAGAATACTTAAAATCAAAATTTGTCTATGATTTCTTGAGGACTTACTGTGTGTCAGGTACTGTGCTAAGCTGTTGATACACATTATTTCATTTAATTCTCACTAAACGTCTTCTAAGGTAGGTAACTTTACCTGTAAGAACTGAAGTAGATCAGTAAGGAAATCGAAACTGTAATTATAGGAGGTTGTACTCAGAAAAAAACTTGCTGAATTTATGATTTTAGCTATTAAGAAGTTCTAGGGAATGGTAAATTCAAGATGTACCTGGGGAACAGGTAGCTATAAGACCCTCTGGGTTTATGTATTTTTTTTTCTTTTTTTCCCCAGCTTTATTGAGGTATAACTGACAAATGAAATTGTTTGATTTTAAGGTGTACAGTGTGATGATTTGATATACATATATTTTGTGGAATGATTACCAGAATCAAATTAGTTTATATGTATCACTTCACCATGTTGTGTATTGTATCCCTTGAACTTACCTATCTTATCATTGAAAGTTTGTGCCCTTTGGCCAACCTCCCAACCTCTCCCCTTTCCTTCACCTTTGCCCCTGGTAACTGCCATTCTATTCTCTAGTCCAGTAAGTTCAACTTCTTAAGATTCCACGTACAGATCTGACTTACTTCACTTAGCATAATACCCTTGAGGGTTATCCATGTTGTTGCAAATAACAGGTTTTGTTTCTTTTTTTATGGTTGAATAATAACCCGTTTTGTGTGTGTGTGTGTGTGTGTGTGTGTGTGTGTGTGTATACACCACAATTTCTTCATCCATTGATCTGTTGGCAGACACTTAGGTTAGACACTTAGGTTGTTTTCATGTTTTGGCTACTGTGAATAAATCCTGCAATGAACATGGGAGTGCAGGTATCTTTGCAATTGCTGATTTCATTTGCTTTGGTTGTACACCTACTTTGGCTATTCAGAGTCTTTTGTGATTCCATACAAATTTTGCAATTGTTTATTTTTTCTGTGTCTGTGAAAAATGCCATTAGAATTGAATCTGTGGATTGCTTTGGGTAGTATGGATATTTTAACAACATTAATCTTCCAATTCATGAACATAGGATATCTTGACATTTGTATCTTCATTTTTGTTCATTATGGTTTGATAGTTTTCAATATACAGCTCTTTCACCTCTTGGGTTAAGTTTATTCTTAAGTGTTTTATTCTTTCTGATGTTGTTTTAAATGGGATTGCTTTCTTTCTTTTTTGGGTAGATCATCTTCAATAGTGTATAGAAATATAACTGCTTTTTTGTATGTTGACTTTGTGTGCTGCAGTTCCCTGAGTTTATTTATTAGTTCTAACAACTTTTTGGTGGCATATTTAAGATTTTCTATGTATAATATCATGTAATCTGGGAAAAGAGACAATTTTACTTCTTCTTTTCCAATTTGTATGCCTTTCATTTCTTTCTCTTGCCTAATTGCTTTGACTAGAACTTCCAGTGCTATGTTAAATAGAAGTGGCAAGAGTCTTGTTCCTGATCTTAGAGGAAATGCTTTTAACTTTTCGCCATTGGGTATATTAGTTGTGGCCTTATCATATATGGCTTTTATTATGTTGCGGTACATACATTGTATAATTAATTTGTTGAGAGTTTTTATCACAAAAGGATGTTGAAGTTTGTCAGATGCTTTTTCTGCATTCATTAAAATGATCGTGTTGTTTTTGTCTTTCATTCTATTAATGTGGTGTATCATGTTTATTGATTTGGATATGTTGAACTGTCCTTGCATCTCTGGGATAAATCTTACTGATCATGGTGAATGAGCCTTTTACTTTTATTTATTTATTGACTTCTTTGTTCAACTTCTATTTTAGGTTCAGATGTACATGTGAAGGTTCGTTATGCAGGTAGACTCGTATCATGGGCATTTATTGTGCAGATTATTTCATCACCCAGCTATTAAGCTCATTACCCAATAGTTATCTTTTCTGCTCCCCTCTTTGCTCCCACTCACTACCCTCAAGGAGACCCCAGTGTCTGTGGTTTCTTTGTGTTTGTAAGTTCTCATCATTTAGCTCCCACTTATAAGTGAGAACATGCAATATTTGGTTTTCTGTTCCTGTGTTTACTTGCTAAGGATAATAGCCTACAGCTCCATCCATATTCGTGCAAAAGACATGATCTCATTCCTTTTTACGGCTGCATAGTATTCCATGGTGTATATGTACCATTTTTTTAAAATCCAATCTGTTATTGGTGAACATTTGGGTTGATTCTGTATCTTTGCTATTGTGAATAGTGCCGTCAAGCTACCCTTCTAAGTGGTTGTACCATTTTGCATTCCTACTAGCGATGAATGAGACTTCCTGTTGCTCCATGTTCTCCCCAGCATTTACCATCATCAATGTTTCGGATTTTCACCCTGCTAGTAGGTATGTAGTGATATCTTATTATTGTTTTAATTTGTAATTCTCCAGTGACATGATGTGAAGCATCTTTTCATATGCTTATTTGCCATCTGTGTATCTTTGATGAAGTATCTGTTGAGATATTTTGCCCATTTTAAAACATTTTAATAGTTTTTCAGGAACAGGTGGTTTTAGGTTAAATGGATGAGTTCTTTAGTAGTGATTTCTGAGATTTTGGTGCACCTGTCACCTGAGCAGTTTACACTGTCTCCAATGTGCAGTATTTTGTCCCTTACCCCTCCCAGTGTTCCCAAGTCCCCAATGTGCATTGTCTTATTTTTATGCCTTTGAATTATCTTAGCTTAGCCCCCACTGATTAGTAAAACCATACGATAGTTGGTTTTCAATACCTGAGTTACTTCACTTGGGATAATGTTCTCCAACTTCATCTGGGTTGCTGCAAATACCCTTATTTTGTTCTTTTTTATGTCTGAATAGTATTCCAGGTTGTATATATACCACATTTTCTTGATCCACTCATTGGTTGATGGGCATTTAGGTTGGTTACATATTTTCACAATTGCAAATTGTGCTGCTGTAAACATGCATGTGCAAGTGACTTTTTTATATAATGACTTTTTTTCTGTGGGTAAATACCCAGTAGTGGGATTGCTGGATTGAATAGTAGTTCTACTTTCAGTTCTTTAAGGAATCTCCATACTGTTTTCCATAGTGGTTGTACTAGCTTACATTCCCACCAGCAGTGTAAAAGTGTTCCCTTTTCACCCCATCCACACCAACATCTGTTATTTTTTGATTTTTAATTATGGCCATTCTTGCAGGAGTAAGATGGTATGGCATTGTGGTTTTAATTTCCATTTCTCTGATAATTAGTGATGTTAAGCATTTTTTCATGTTTGTTGGACATTTGCATATTGTAAGAATTGTCTCTTCATGGTCTTTGCCTACTTTCTGATGCCATTATTTGTTCTTTTTTTTTGCTGATTTGTTTGAGTTTCTTGTAGATACTGGATATTAGTCCTTTGTCAGATGCATAGTTTGTGAGTATTTTCTCCTACTCTGTCAGTTGTCTGTTTTCTCTGCTATTTTGTTTGCTGTGTAGAAGCTTTTTAGTTTAATTAGGTCCCATCTATTTATTTTTGTTTTTGTTGCATTTGCTTTTGGATTCTTGGTCATGAACTACTCTTTGCCTAAGCCAATGTCTAGAAGAGTTTTTCTGATGTTATCTTCTGGAATTTTCATGGTTTCAGGTCTTAGATTTAAGTCTTTGATCCATCTTGAGTTGATTTTTGTATGAGGTGAGAGATGAGGATCCAGTTTCATTCTTCTACATATGGCTTGCCAGTTATTCCAACATGATTTGTTGAACAGGGTGTGTGTGCTTTTCCCATTCTGTTTTTATTTGCTTTACCTAAGATCAATTGGCTGTAAGTATTTGGCTTTATTTCTTGGTTCTCTACTGTGTTCCATTGGTCTACGTGCCTACTTTTATACCAATACCATGTTTTGGTAACTGTAGCCTAGTTTGCAGTGTAGTTTGAAGTTGGGTAATATGATGCCTTCAGATTTGTTCTTCTTGCTTAGTATTACTTCAGCTACGTGGGCTCTTTTTTGGTTCCATATGAATTTAAGGATTGTTTTCTTCTAGTTCTGTGGAGAACGATGATGATATTTTGATGTGAATTGTATTGAATCCATAGATCACTTTTGGCAGTATGGTCATTTTGACAATATTGATTGTACCCATCCATGAGCATGGGACATGTTTCTATTTGTTTGTGTCATCTATAATTTCTTTCAGCAGTGTTTTATAGCTTTCTTGTAGAGATCTTCCACCTCCTGAGGTTTTTTTATTTGTTTATTTTTTGTTTCTGTTTTGTAGCTGTCGTAAAAGAATTGAATTATTGATTTGATTCTCAGCTTGGTCATTGTTGGTGTATAGCAGTCCTACTGATTTGTGTACATTGATTTTGTATCCTGAGACTTTACTGAATTGTTTGTTAGATCTAGGAGCTTCTTGGATGAGTTCTTAGAATTTTCTAGGTATACTGTCATATCATTGGTGAACAGCACTGGTTTGCCTTCCTCTTTTCCGATTTGAGTGTCCTTTCTTTCTTTTGTCTGATTTCTTTGGCTAAGACTTCCAATATCATGTTGAATAGAAGTGGTGAAAGTGATTATCCTTGTCTTGTTTCAGTTCTCATTGGGAATGCTCTCAATTTTTCCCCATTTAGTATGATATTGGCTGTGGGCTTGTCATAAATGGCTTTTATTACCTTGAGGTCTGTTCCTTCTATGCCAATTTTGCAGAAGGTTTTTGTCACTAAGGGAGCCAGGATTTTTTTAAAATGCTTTTTCTGCTTCTATTGAGATGATCTTATGATTTTTAGTTTTAATTCCGTTTATGTGATATATCACATTTACTGACTTGTGTATGTTAAACCATCCCTGCATCCCTGGTATGAAACCCACTTGCTTGTGATGTATTATCCTTTTGATATGCTGTTGGGATTCAGTTAGCTAGTATTTTGTTGAGGATTTTTGCATCTGTGTTCATCAGGGATATTGGTCTGTAGTTTTCTTTTTTTTTTTTGTTATGTCCTTTCCTGGTTTTGGTATTTGGGTGATACTGGCTTCATAGAGTGATCTAGGGAGGACTCCCTCTTTCTTTCTTTCTTTTTTTTTTTTTGGTAATAGTTTCAGTAGGATTGGTACCAATTCCTCTTTGAGTGTCTGATACAGTTTAGCTGTGAATCCATCTGGTCCTGGAATCTGTTTTTGTTGGCAATTTGTAAACTACTGTTTCGATTTCGCTATTGGTCTGTTCAGTTTCTACTTCTTCCTTACTTAATCTAGGAGGGTTGTATATTTCCAGGAATGTATCCATCTCTTCTAGGTTTTCTAGTTTGTGTGCACAAAGGTGTTCATAGTAGCCTTCAATGATCTTTTGCATTTCTGTGGTGTCAGTTGTAATATCTCTCTTTTCATTTCTACTTGAGCTGATTTGGATATTCTGTCTTCTTTTCTTTTGTTTAATCTCTCTAATGGTCAATCAGTTTTCTTAATCTTTTCAAATAAACAGATCTTTGTTTTATTTATCTCTTGTATTTTTTTTGTTTCAATTTTATTTAGTCCTGGTCTGATTTTGTTATTTCTTTTCTTCTAGCTTTAGGTTTAGTTTGACCTTGTTTCTCCAGTTCCTAGAGGTGTGATATTTGATTGTCAATATTTGGGCTCTTTCACACTTCTTGATGTAGGCATTTAATGCCATGAACTTTCCTCTTAGCACTATTTTTGCTGTATCCCAGAGGTTTTGATAAGTTGTGTTACTATTATTCAGGTCAAAGACTTTTTAAATTTCCATCTTGATTTCATTGTTGGCCCAAAGATCATTCAATAGGAGATTATTTAATTTACATGTATTTGTATAGTTTTGAGGGTTCCCTTTGGAGTTGATTTCAGTTTTATTCTACAGTGGTCTGAAAGGATGCTTAATATGATTTTGATTTTCTTAAATTTATTCAGAAGTGTTTTTTGGCCTATCATGTGGTCTGTCTTGGAGAATGTTCCATGTCCTGATGAAAAGAGTGCATATTCTGCAGTTTTGGGGTAGTAAGTTCTATAAATATCTAAGTCCATTTGTTCTGGATGTAGTTTAAATCCACTGGTTCTTTGTTGACTTTCTGTCTTGATGACCTGTCTAGTGCTGTCAGTGGAGTATTGAAGTCCCCTACTATTATTGTGTTGCTGTCTATCTCATTTCTTAGGTCTAGTAGTAATTGTTTTATGAATTGTGGAGCTCCTGTGTTAGGTACGTATGTGTTTAGGACTGTGATATTTTCCTGTTGGAGTAGTCCTCTTATCACTATATAATATCCCTCTTTGTCTTTTTAAACTGTTATTTTAAAATGGCTACTCTTGCTCACTTTTGGTGTCCGTTTGCATGGACTATCTTTTTCCACCCCTTTACCTTAAGTATATGTGAGTCCTTATGTGTTAAGTGAGTCTCAGCAATTACTTGGTTGGTGGATTTTTATTCATTCTGCCGTTCTTTATCTTTTAAATGGAGCATTTAGGCCATTTACTATCAGTGTTAGTATTGAGATATGAGGTACTGTTTTATTTATCATGCTGGTTGTTGCCTGAATACCTTTTTTTAAATTGTGTTATTGTTTTATAGGTCTTGTGAGATTAATGCTTTTAGTTGGTTGTATTTTGGGCATATTTCGAGGTTTTCTTTCAAGATTTAGAACTGCTTTTAGCAGTTCTTGTAGTGCTGGCTTGGTAGTGGCGAATTCTCAGCATTTTTTTTTTTTTTTGTCTGAAAACAACTTTATCTCTCCTTTATTTATGAAGTTTAGGTTTGCTGGAAACAAAATTACTGGCTGACAATTATTTTATTTAAGGAGGTTAAAGATAGGACCCCAATTCCTTCTGGCTGTAAAGTTTCTGCTAGGAAATTTGCTGCTAGTCTGATAGGTTTTTCTTTATAGTTTACCTGATGCTTTTGTCTCACAGCTCTTAAGATTTTTTCCTTCGCCTTGAGTTTAGATAACCTGATGACTGTGTGTCTAGGTGATTATCTTTTTTGTGATGAATTTCCCAGAAGTTCTTTGAGCTTCTTGTAGTTGGATGTCTAGATCTCTAGCAAGACCAGGAAATTTTTTCTCAATTATTCCTTCAAATGAGTTTTCCTAACTTTTTGATTTCTCTTCTTCCTCAGGAAGACCAGTTATTCTTAGATTTGGCCATTTAACATAATCCTCAGTTTACTGGAAGCTTTGTTCATTTTTTTAGATTATTTTATCCTTGTCTTTTTCTGATTGGGTTAATTTGAAAACCTTGTCTTCGAGCTCTGAAATTCTTTCTTCTACTGGTTCTAGTCTATTTTTGAAAATTTCCACTGCATTTTGTTTTTCACTAAGCGTGTCTTTTATTTCCAGAAGTTGTGATTGGTTTTTCTTTATGATACCTATTTCTATGGAAAATGTTTCATTCATATCCTGTATTTTTTTAAAAAAGTTCTCTAAGGTCTTTTTCACCTTTCTGTGGTATCTCCTTGAGTAGTTTCATAATCAGCCTTCTAAATTCTTTATCTGGCAATTCAGAGATTTCTTTTTGGTTTGGATCCACTGCTGGGGAGCTGGTGTGATTATTTGGGGGTGTTATAGAACCCTGTATTGTCATTACCAGAGTTACTTTTCTGGTTTCTTCTCATTTATGTAGACTGTTTCTTAAAATTCTTCTTGAATCTTTTTTTGATTGGACTTCTTTTTTATTTTACATTTCTTCTTTTCCTTCTTAAGTATCAGACTTTAATATTTATTTATTTATGAGATGGAGTTTCACTCTTGTGGCCCAGGCTGGAGTGCAATGGCATGGTCTGTGCTTACTGCAACCTCTGCCTCCTGGGTTTAAGTGATTCTCCTGCCTCAGCCTCCTAAGTAGCTGGGATTATAGGTGTGCACCACCAAACACGGCTAATTTTGTATTTTTATTAGAGATGGGGCTTTGCCATGTTGGCCAGGCTGGTCTCAAACTCCTGACCTTTTTTGTGCTTGTAGGGATGAAGACTGTGTATGAGATAGTTAGTTATAAAGAGAGCCTTTGTGTGCTGGCTTTCCCTGATGCTGGTTGTAGTAGTTATATTCGTGGTGTGTGGGTGAGTTCACTGTCTCCTATGGAGTTGGAATGGCAGGGATCTTTTGAAGGTTATCTCCTTCTCTCATGGCATACAATTTATTTATTTACTTAATTTTTTCCATTGTTTTATTTACTAAATTGATGATTCAGTCTTCAGTCCAGTAGGGAAGGTATTCTTGGATAGTCACCAGTTGTGGCTAAGATAGGGCTGGTGCAAAGGTAATTGAGGTTTTTCCCATCAACGGCAAAAACCTCAATTACTTTTGTATCAACCTAATAATGCCCATCTGTGGGCCAAGATCCCAACCTTGATGAGGGTTGCTGGGGGAGCTCTCAGTGAAATCTGCTGAGGTTTTATCAGGGTGAAGAGTGAGAGCTACCTCAGCCCCCCTGCCAGGTCAGCAGGAAAGTTATTCACCTCATAGCTTCACTCCTGTCTTTGTGTTTCAGCTACTTGGGTCATACAGACACATCTTTTCATGTATAGGAATGTTGATCTTCCAGGTAGGGAGGAATTGTGACTCTGCCTGTCTGCTGGCCTGAATGTGGAGTATGCTCCTGTTATGGGGATACACTCAACCAGGATTGTTCCAGCAAGGCTGTCTATACATTCTTCTAGGCTGCATTCCTGTGGGGGAAGCCCACTGTGTCTTCAGTGGAGTGCTGGGGGGGAACAAGGTCCCCTTCTCCAAGACCTTCTATGATCACAGAGGCTGCCTGCCTGTTGGGGTATAGGTGTAGACTTTCCCTACTGTACCCAGCATTGCAATTGTGTCTCTGTTGTGAGAAACTACCCACTAGCAGAAAGATCTAGAACTCAAGTCCTGCTGTTCAGATTCTTTTATCCCATGGGGTGATTGCCTGACGTGGGGCTCTCCCCCTTCTTAGGAGCAGGGTTATTCTGTCATGAGTTGCTGTAATGGCATAAGATAATTGCCCTCCAGTCAGGAGGTAACACATTCAAGATAACACCAGCTGTGTTAGCAGTAGTGGGATATAAGCTTACCCTAAGTTGGCAGAGGAAGTATTCTGTTTTCTCAGGTAATGGGCAGGGCCATAAAGCTCCCAAGAGTTCATGTCTTTTGTATTTGGTTACCAGGCAGGTTGGGAAATACCACCACGTGGGGGCAGGGTATTAGGTGGATCTGAGCTTAGTCTCTTCTTGCATGGGGCTTGCAAAGGCTTCCGTGGAGGTTGAGGGGGATGGTTCTCAGGCCAATGGGGTTATGTTCGAGGGGATTATGGCTGCCTCTGCTGTGCAGTATAGTTCTCCAGGGATTTAGGGTATAGCCATTAGTGAAAGGACTCACTCAGCTCCCATGCATTTGGTGAGGCCAAATTTTGATTCTGCAGTGACCTGCTAACAGTTTAGATCCAGGCAGCCTGTGTGCAGAGCTCAGACCTGCCCTGGGCCATAAGTTTCCTTGCTAAGAATGCAAGCACAGCTTTCAGGCCCTCCTCTCTCTTTGTGTTCACAATGTTAATGGTTCCTATGCTCATATTTGCAGCAGTTCCCATTCACCCCCATATTCTGCTCAAGAATGTTTGTGCCCAGTCAAAATTATTACAAAATTCAGTTGGAAACTTCTTTCACCCTTTGACCCCTCCCTAATTCTGCTGGCTGTCTTCCCTGAGAGCCCCTGTGAGATCTTAGCAGTTAGGGATGGCTTCCCTGGGCTTGAGCTGGAGACTCTGAGTGCCTACAAGGTCCTTCCCCACTGCTGCTTTTACCTTTATATTTCATGTGGTTCCTGAAATCTGTTCCAGCTCTAGGCAGGGTTAAATCCTTCTCCCATGATCTAGATTTTTAGATTCCCCAGTGGAATGTGTGTTTGGAGGCAGGTTTTCACCCTCTCTCACTTTGGAAACTCACCCATCTCATGGAATTTGCAGCAGCGCTCTGCTACCATCAAAGGATCTGTGAATTCTTTTGGTTTTCCTGGTATGTTCCTGCAGTGGTTCTTGGAACAAAAGTTCATGGTATGAGTCTCCACACACTGTTTTGTCTGTTCAAGTGGGAGATGCATGTTAGCCCTGCTTCCTGTTTGCTATTTTCCTCCCATCCATGAATGAGTCTTTTAATGTGCTGTTGAATTTAGTTTGCTAGTATTTTGTTGAGGACTTTAGCATCTATGTTGTATTAGACCATTTTTGCATTGCTATAAAGGAATACCTGAGGCTAACTACTTTGTGAAAAGAGGTTTTATTTTTGGCTTACAGTACTTCAGGCTGTACAGGAAGCATGGTGCTGACATGTTTCTGGTGCGGGCCTCAGGAAGCTAACTATCATGCCAGAAGGCAATGAGGAACCAGCATGTCATATGGTGAGAGTGGGAGCAAGAAAGCAAGTGGGGAGGTGCCACAAAATTTTAAACAACCAGATCTTGCAAAAACTCACTCACTATTATGAGGATGGCACCAAGTTATTTATGAGGGACTGCTCCCATGATCCAGTAACCTCCCACCAGGCCCCAACTTCAAATTTGAGATGACATTTCAACATGAGATTTGGAGGAGACAAACATCCAAATGTGATCAGTGATTCAGTGGATAGTGTCCCGTAAGTTCTTTGGGTTTTCTTCACTATTTTTCATTTTTTAAAAAATCTTCTCACTGGATAATTTCATAAGGTCTGCCTTCAAGTTTGCAGATTCTTTCTTCTATTTGATCATGTCTCCTGTTTGAAGCTCTCTTTTACATTTGTATTTCATTCATTATATTCTGCAGTTCTAAAATTTTTGTTGGTTCTTTTTGATAATTTCTGTTTCTTTGTTGATCTTGTTTTATTACTTTCCTGAGTTCATTGAGCTGTATGTGTTCTCTTGTATCTCACTGATCTTCCTTAAAATAATTATTTTTAATTCTTTTTCAGATAACATAGATCTCCGTTTCTTTGAGATCACTTACTGCATAGTTACTGTGTTTCTTTAGTGGTATCATATTTCCTTGATGTTTTCATTTTTCTGGCAGCCTTATGTTTATATGTGTGCAGTCTGTGGTGGCTATAGTGGCTAGGGCTCTTATGGTCCTTGGTAGTGGTGGCTGCTGAGTTCCTCTTGCACTCCTTTTCTCTCATGGGGGGATATTCTAGCCAAGGTTATTCCTCTTGGCACTGATTGTGGCATGCTGGCATTCACACAACCGCAGCTGTGGTGATGCTGGGATTGGGGCAGGTGCATGATCAGTGGCTGCTATGGTTTGAATGTGGGTGTTCCCTTCAAATTTATATGTTGGAAACTAATACTGTATGTGACAGTTTTAATAAGTGGGGCCTATCTGAAAGATATTAAGTTATGAGGGCTTTGCCCTCACAAATGGGACTAATGCCCCCATAACAGAGATTGAAGGGAATGGACTTACTCCTTCTGCCATGTAAGGATGCTAGAAGAAGTTAACATCTTTGAAGCACAGATCAAGCCCTCATTAGAGACTATATCTTCTGTTGCCTTGATATGTGACTTTCCAGCCTCCAGAACTGTAAGCAATACATTTCTATAATTTATAAATAATCCAGCTTAAGGCATTTTGTTATAGAAGTCCAAAGAGGCTAAGACAGTGATGGTGGTGCCAGTGCTTAGGGCACAGGTATTTGGAGTAGCAACAGATCTGAGGATCTGTGGTTAGGTGTGCACAGAACTTCTGTGGCATCTGGGAACTGGAGCAGAGACATACTTGCTGGGATAGTGGTGCCAGTGATTAAGACATGGTCTTGTGCATATCATCTACAGAGTTTACGGTTGGTCTCTAGGACATTCCACAATGACTTGACCTCATGGGGAAGGGATATAACAGTAACACAGATCCAGCAATGACAGGACCAAGAGGAGGCCTGGGCTGTGGGTCTGTGATGCAACAGTGGGTAGTGTGGCCCAAGGGATGGCTGGTTGTAGCCACAACTCAGGCCCCAGGGAGTGGAGCAAACAGCAATGATATCTGTGACTTAAGCCCCAGAGTGTAGAGTCTAGAGCAGTGGCAGCATAACCCCAGGGATGGTTAATCAAAGCCCTGGCTCAAGACCCAGGGGCTAGGGCACAGAGTAGCGGGAGTGCAGCCTCAGTAAGGACATGTGAAAGCCCTGATTCAGGACCTGGGAGTGGGTGCTGAACAGAGGCAGTGTCAGCAAGATTGGTGATGATGATATGATTGGTCAAAACCCTGACTCAGAGACAAGCATCAGCAAAATGGCAGAATAGGATGCTCCAGCACTCTTTCCCTTGCAGAAACATCAATTCGAAGATCCCTCCATATATGAAATGACCTTTATAGGAGCTAAGGAAACCAAGTGAGAAATTACAGCTCCCGGGTGTAGCACAGAATTATGAAAAGATGCATTGATGAGGGCAGGAGAGACGGTCAGTTTTACATTGCCCATGTCACCCCTCCCCCAACACCAGGCAATGTAGCGTGGAGAGAAAAGTGGGCAATAGACACCAGACTTTGCCTTGGACACCAGCAATAGACTTGTCTTAGTAAAACACAATGCAGGGTAGGCCTCCACAGCTCTAGACTCCAGGTCAGTATCTATGGACTAAGCCTCCAAGCCCACCTGTTCCAGCACCAGGCTGCATCCCACAGCCCCAGGCTCCAGACCTAGCAGCAGACTTGGTCTCCAGGCTTCTTTACTGTCAGGACAACCTCAGGATCCTCAGGTTCTGGACTGTCCTCAATGTTCAGCTGACCTCAGTGGTCCTAAGCTCTCAGCTATCCCCAGCACCAAGCTGGCTCTTGCAGCCTTAGTCATCAGGCTGACATATGTGGATACAGGTTCCACGTCTGCTCAGTACCAGGCTAGCCCCTTTACCCCAGGTTCAAGTTAATACCTGCAGATACAGTGTGAAAGCCCACCCTGGTATCAGGCAGAACCCTCTAGCCCCAGGCTCCAGGCCTCCCTAGTGCTAGGCCAATACCAGCAGCTCCAGGCTCTAGACTATCCCCAGTCTCAGACAGGTCCTTGCAGTTTTAGGCTCCAGAGCCACCCCAGGGCAAGGCCACCCCTAGTGATACTAGCATCAGGATCGTCCCCAGGAATGGGCCAGTTCTCATGGCCATAGGCTTGAGATCCACTCCTGTGCTGGATTAGCACCCTTAGCCTCTGACACTAGGCAGGAACTCAGAGACACAGGCTCTAGGCCTGCCCGGTGTTAAGCCAGTCCCTGTGGCCCCATGCCCCAGCAGACCTAGGGTACATGCCTGTCCCAGTAGACACTGCTAGTGGATTGGTCTCCATGGACTCAGGCTCCAAGACCACTCATGTATACCCAGGACCCAGGCTGGCCCCAGAACCAAGGCCAGTCCTTGCAGACTTAGCCTCTAGACAAGCACCTATATACTCAGCCTCCAGCCAGCACCAGCAGACACAAACTCCAGGCCTGTCTCCACAGCCCTAGGATCCTGGCCATTTCTAGTGGCTCCAGGTACTAGGCCAGTGCCATAATCCTAGGCTTCATACCAGCCCCTACAGAACCGAGCTCCATGCTGGCCCTAGGCTCTAGAGAACCCAGAGTTCAGGCCTGCTCCAGCAGACCTAGGGTCCATTCTCACCCCAATACTGGGACAGACCCTATAGACTGAGGTGCTAAGACAGCCCAGACCCAGGTTCCAGGCCCATCCCAGTGGTCCCAGGTGCCAAGCCTCTCTCGGTGCCAGGCCAGTTCCTGTGGATTCAGGCTCCAGGTCCCAAGTATAAAACCTAATGTTACACCTCAAGAAGCTAGGAAAAAACAAAACAAAACAAACAAAAAAAACTAAGCCCAAAGTCAGCATAAAGAAGGAAATAATAAAGATCAGAACACAAATACATGAAATAGAAATGAGAAAAACAATATAAAAGATCAGTGAAACTAAGAGTTGGTTTTTGTGAAAAGGTAACATTGATAAACCTTTAGCTAGACTCAGTTCTAAAAAAGAGAGAAGACAAATCAGAAATGAAAGAGGAGACATTACAAATGATACCACAGAAATACTAAAAATCATGAGACTACTGTGAACAATTATATGCCAACAAACTGGATAACCTAGAAAAAAATTGGCAAATTGCTAGACACATACAACTTACCAAGACTGAATTACAAAGAAATAGAAAATCCGAACAGAGTGCTAATGAATAAGGAGATTGAGTCACTAGTAAAAACTCTATCAAAGAATAGCTGGGGACATGATGGCTTCACTGCTGAATTCTACCAAACATTTAAAGAAGGAATAATACCAGTCCTCAAACTCTTCAAAAACTGAACAACAGGCATTACTTTCAAATGCATTTTACAAGGCCAGCATTACTGTGATACAAAAGCCAGACAAGGACACAACAAGGAAAGAAAATTACAGGTCAGTATTCCTGATGAACTTAGATGCAAAAGTCTTCAACAAAATACTAGCAAACTGAACTCAACAGCACATTAAAATAATCATTTACCCTGATCAGTGGGATTTATCCAAGGGATGGAAAGATGGTTCAAAATATCCAGATCAATAAATGTGACATATGGCATTAACAAAAGGAAGGACAAAAGCCATATGATCATGTCAATAGATGCAGAAAAGGCATTTGACAAAATTCAACATCCTTTCATGATAAAAACTTCAAGAAATTGGTTATACAAGGAATGTACCTAAACATGGTAAAGGCCATATATGAGAATCCTACATTTAACATCATACTCAATGGTGAAAAGCTGAAAGCTTTTCCTCTAAGACCAAGCACAAGGCAAGGATGCCCACTCTTGCCATTTCTATTTAACATAGTACTGGAAGTCCTACCCAGAGCAATTAGGCAAGAGAAAGAAATAAAAGGTATCTCAATTGAGAAGGAAGAAGTTAATTTGTCCTTACGCTATAATCTCGATGTTTTTTCCCCAAACCTCATATTGAAATTTGTTTCCCATTGTTGGAGGTGGGTCCTCATGGTAAATGTTTGGGTCACAGGGCCAGATCCCCCATGAATGGTTTGGTGCAGTCCTTACTATAATAAGTGAGTTCGCGCTCCATTATTTCCTGCAAGAGCTGGTGGTTACAAAGAGCCTGGCACCTCCACTCTCTCTCTTGCTTCCTCCCTTGCTATGTATCTAGCCTTCTAGCCAGCTGAATCGTGAGCCAAATAAACCTTTTTTCTTTACAAATTACCCAGTCTCAGATATTCCTTCATAACAACACAAAAGGACTAAGACTCTGTTTGAAACAACATGATCCTTGTATACAGAAAACCCTAAAGACTACAGAAAAATCTTTTAAAAGTAATAAATGAATTTAGTAAAGTTGCAAATACAAAATCAGCATACAAAATCAGTGTTTCTATACAGTAACAGTGAACTATCCAAAAAATCAAGAAAATTATTTCATTTAAATTAGCTACTATAAAAAATACTTAGAAATAAATTTAGCCAAGTAAGTGAAAGATCTGTACACTGAAAACTTTAAAACACTGATGAAATAGAAGACAGAAGCAAACTGAAAGCTATCCCCTGGTTATGAATTGAGAGAATTCATATTATTAAAATGTCCATGCTACCCAAAACAGTCTACATATTCAGTGCAATCCCTATGAAAATTTCAATGACACTTTCCCCAGAAACAGAAAAACAATCCTAAAATCCATGTGCAACCAGAAGAGACTCCAAACAGCCAGAACAATATTGGCAAAAAGAAGAAAGCCAGAGGTATCACATTGCATGATTTGAAAATCTATTCCAATGCTATAGTAATAAAAAAGCTTGACACTGACATAAATACATACACACAGATTAAGGGAATAGAGTCGAGTCTAGAGTAACTCCACCAGACAAAATAGCTTTCCAGACAAAAATATAAGAAGAAAGAGAATATCACTGCATCCATCTGGATTTTCTCTAAGACAATTTCTATTGGGTCAAAACTTCTTGTTTATTTGCATGTTTTATATTTTTGTGTTGTAAACGGGACATTTTAGATAATATATTGTAGCAACTCTGGTTTCCAACAACACCCTTCATCCCACCCCAGGCTTCTTTTTGTTGTCGTTTGTTCTCTTACTTGTTTAGTGACTTTCTTGGACTTACTCTGTGATGTCTGTCTGTAACATGGTATGAAGTCTCAGATATCCCTGCCTAGATACTTCTTTTCTGTTTTTATATTTAGGCTTAGATTTCTAGGGATTGCCTCTGTGTCAGCATGCTTAGTGATGTGTGGTTGGCCAGAGGTTGTAATTAAGCATTTTAAACCAGCAAGGTGTTTACCCTTTACTGTTGATTCTGTTTGTGACTTGGAGAGTGCTTTCACAGTCCGAGGAGCTTGAGGTTGCCTCATATTCAGCCAAAGACTAGATAATCATTATTTTCCTCTTCAGCCATTCCTCGGAGTATGCAGCCTTGGGTATGTGCCTAGTATTCTGGGCCACTAGCGATGACTGGTATTTGTGGAATTCTCTTTGTCTCTTTCTGATCTCCCCAATAATGGCTCTTGGCTTCTATTTATATCATACCAAACTTTTAGTCTCCACTGATTGCTGTTAGTTCTGTTGTTTTTGATTACAATCCAGAGCATAAATTGCCCTGCAGTTTGATCCAGATAAAGTCTAGTTGCTTGGCAAAGTTAGAGTGTTGCCAGTTTTCATGCTTGATCCAGTTTTCCCCTGGGAAGAACCCCTGCCAAATCTAACTGGGATACCACTTTTGCACTATAAAGTTGGGAGATATGCAAGATTCCACAGGGCTGTTTTGACTCCTAGACCAGCTCTTCAGTCACACAGAGCTATGAGGGGGACTGGACTTTTCACCAGCAGCCATCCTTTCTGAATCCTTTGTATGGGGCAGAAGCTTTGGCTGAGAAAGCAGCATATTTCCTAGTTTTCACCATCTGCCAAATTCATCTGGAATATCTCTTTTAGCTCAGGGAATTGAGAAAGATGGGAGTTGCCACTCTGCTGGAGAGCTCTTTGGAATAGCTTTTTCAGAACTGAGCTCTGAATGGGTATAGGTACAGGCCATTGTTGTAAACTGAACTGTGTTAGGCCATTTGTGCATTGCCTAAATGCCTAGATGTTTGGGTCACAGGGTCACAGGTTTGGTGCAGTCCTTACTATAATAAGTGAGTTCGCACTCCATTATTCCTGCAAGAGCTGGTGGTTACAAAGAGCCTGGTACCTCCACTCTCTCTCTTGCTTCCTCGCTTGCCATGTATCTAGCCTTCTAGCCAGCTGAATTGTGAGCACTAAAGAAATACTTGAGACGGGGTAATTTATAAGCAAAAGAGGTTTGATTAGCTCACAATTGTTTAGGCTTTACATGAAGCTTGGTGGCATCTGCTTCTGGGGAGGCCTCACGAAGCCTCCAATCACGGCAGACTACAAAATGGGGAGCAGGCATCTCCCATGACAAGAGCAAGGGCAAGAGAGAGAGATAGAGAGTATGTGGGGAGGGGAGGTTCCACACAGTTTTAAATGAGCAGGTCTCGCAACAGCTCATTCACTGTCATGAAGACAACACCAAGCCGTGAGGGGTCTGCCCCCATAATGCAAACACCTCCCACTAGGACTCACCTTCAGCACTGGGGATTATAATTCAACATGAGATTTGGGCAGGGACAAATATCCAAATTATATCATTCCACCTCTGGCGCCTCCTAAATCTCATGTCCTTTCCACATTGCAAAATACAATTGTACCCTCCCAACACTCCCCGAAAGTCTTAACTCCTTCCAGTGTTAACTCAAAATTGCAAAGTCCAAAGTCTCATCTGAGACAAGGCAAGTCCCTTCTACCTATGAGCCTGTCAAATAAAAAACAGGTTTTTTATTTGTTGGGTATAGGCATTAGGTAAACATTCTCATTCTAAAAGGGAGAAATCAGCTAAAAGAAATGGTCTACAGGCCCCATGTACGTTCAACACCCAGCAGGGCAGTCATTAAATCTTAAAGCTCCAAAATAATCTCCTTTGACTCTGTATTCCATATCCAGGACACACTGCTGCAAAGGATGGGCTTCCAAGGCCTTGGACAGCTCTGCCCCTGTGTCTTTGCGGGATTCATCCCCCAGGGCTGCTCTTATGGATTGGATTTAAATGATTGTAGCTTTTCTAGGTGCAGGGTGCAAGCAGCTGGTGAATCTACCATTCTGGGGTGTGGAGATTGGTATCCCCTTTCTCACTGCCCCACTAAGCAGTGCTCTATTAGGGACCCTCTGTGGGGGCTCCGACACTTGGCACTGCCATAGTAGAGGTTCTCTGCGAGAGCTCCACCTCTGCAGTAGGCTCCTGCCTCAGTCCCAAGGCTTTCTCATATATCCACAAATCAGGGAAGAGGCTGCCAAGTATTCATCACTCTTGGATTCTGTACCCCTACAGGCTGAACACTACATAGAAGCTACCAAGGCTTATGTCTTGCATTCTCCAGAGTGGTAGCCTGAACTCTACCAGGGCCAGTTTGGGCCATAGCTGGAGCTAGAGTGGCTGAGATATGGGAAACAGTGTTCTGAGGCTGTGCAGGGCTGTGGGTCCCTGGGCCTGGTCTACAAAACCCTTCTATCCTCCTAGGCCCCTGGGACTATGATGGGAGGGGCTGCCGCAAGGGTGTCTGAAATACCTTCAAGGCCTTTTCCCCAGTGTCTTGGATATTAGCCCTTGACTCCCTTTTAGTTATGCAACTATCTCTAGCAGGTGGTTGCTCAGCAGCCTGTTTGAAAGAGCTTTTTTTTGGTCTGCCACGTGGCCAGGCTGCAAATATTTCAAACTTTTATGCTCTGCTTTCTGTTTAAATATAATTTCTAACTTTAAGTCATTTATTTGTTCTTGCATCTCAGTGTAGGCTGTTATAAGCAGCCACATCACTTCTTGAACGCTTTGCTACTTACAATTTTTTTTTTCTGTTAGATGTGCTAGGTCATCACTCTCAAATTCAAACCTCCACAGATCCTAGGGCATGGACACAATGTAGCCAAGTTCTTTGCTAAGGCATAGCAAGGTTGACCTTCGCTCCAATTCCCAAAATATCCTCATTTCCATCTCAGACCTCAGCAGCCTAGAGTTCGTTGTCCATATCGCTGTCAGCATTTTGGTCAAAACCATTTAAACAGTCTCTAAGAAGTTCCAGACTTTCCCTCATCTTCCTATATTCTGAGCCCTCCACACTTTTCCAACCTCTGTCCATTACCCAGTTGCAGAGTCACTTTCAAATTTTCAGGTATCTTTATAGCAATGCCCCACTCCTGATACCAATTTTCTGTGTTAGGCATTCTGGAATTGCTATAAGGAAATACCTGACACTGGGTAATTTATAAAGAAAAGAGGTTTAATTGACTCACAGTTTTGCAGGCTTTACAGGAAACGTGGTAGCATCTGCTTCTGTGAAGATTCTCAGGAAGCTTCTAATTACGGTGGAAAGTGAAGCTGGCGCAAGCATCTCACATGGCAGAAGCAAGAGAAGTGGAAGGAGGGAAGGAGAAAGGGAGAAGGGAAGGTACCATAGACTTCAAAACAACAAAATTTCATGAACTCACTGTTGTGAAGACAGCACCAAGCCATGAGGAATCTGCCACCATGACCCAAATACCTGCCACCACCAGCCCCCACTTCCATTATTGGGGATTAATATTCAACATGTGATATGGGCAGGGACAAATATCCAAACTATATCACGGACGTTTTAGATAATATATTGGAGCAACTCTGGTTTCTGATAACACTTCACAACCCCACCTCAGGCTTGTTATTGGTGTTGCGTGTTTGTTCACTTACTTGTTTAGTGACTTTCCTGGACTAACTCTGTGATGTCTCTTTCCTGTATAGCATGAAGTCTCAGATATCTGATATACATTCTGGATACTAATGCTCTGTTAAATAAATAGTTTGGGTCACTATTTTTCATCCCCACTGCCAACATCTGCCTTAATTAGTATATTTAAACAATTTACATGTAATTCAGTTATTGGTATGTTAGGGTTTAAGTCGCCATGAATGCCATTGCCTCTCACTCTTCTTACCAGATTCTATAGATTTTTGTTGAATAAATTTGTTGTGAGTGATTTGATCAATATTCAGAGAATTTGCTAATTTTTACTAGTTTTGATAGATGTCTCCCTGAGGGAGAAGTTTCATTAAGCTTTTCATACTGCCATTAAAGAACCAACTGGACGTTTCCAGTTTGGGCTGTTGCAAATAAAGCTGCTACCAACAATTGTGTACAGGATTTTTTGTGGATATAAATTTTATTTTACTGGTATAAATGCCCAGATTGCTGAGTCCTATGGTAATTATGTTTGGTTGTTTAAAAAAAGGATTCTTGGTGGATTGACACTTCTATTAATTTTTTATAGCTGCTGTAACAGATTACCACAGTCTCAGTGGCCAAAAACAACACAGATTTGTTTCCTCACAGTTCTGGGGGTCATAAGTCTAAAACTCAAGGTGTTGGCAGGCATGTGTTCCTTCTGGGAGTTTTAGGGGAGAATCCATTTCTTTGCCTTTTGTAGTTGCTAGAGACCATCAGCATTCCTTGTCTCATGATGACTTCTTCCGGTTTGAAAGCCAGTAATGGCTGTGCAAATTCTACACATTCTGCCTCACTATGATACTCTTCTGTAATCAAATCTCTTTTTTATTTTCATGTTTTTAAAAAGTTTTCTAGGTACATAGTATGTGCATATATTTATGGGATACATGAGATATTTTGATATAGGCATGCAATGTGAAATAAGTACATTATGGAGAATGGGGTATCCATTCTCTCAAGCATTTATCCTTTGGGTTACAAGCAGTCCAATTGCACTCTTTAAGTTCTTTAAAAATGAACAATTAAGTTATTATTGACTTTAGCCACACTGTTGTGCTACCAAATAGTAGGTCTGATTTTTTTTTTTTTTTAATTTTTTATTTGGTAATAACTAACCATTCCCACCTCTCCCCTTACATCTATCACCATCCTTCCCAACTTCTGGTAATCATCCTTTTACTCCCTATGTCCATGAATTCAATTGTTTTGATTTTTAGATCTCACAGGTAAGTGAGAACATAGGAACTTTGTCTTTCTGTGCCTGGCTTATTTCACTTAACATAATGACCTCCAGTTTCATCTTTGTTGTTGAAAATTACTGATCTCATACTTTTTTGTGGCTGAATAGTACTTCATTGTGTATAGGTACCACATTTTATTTATTCATTGGCCTGTTGATGGACACTTAGGTTGTTTCCAAATCTTAGCTATTGTGAACAGTGCTGCAACAAACACAGAGTGCAGATATCTGTTGGCTGTACTGATTTCCTTTCTGTTGGGTATGTATCCAGCAGTGGGATTGCTTGATTATATGGTAGCTCAATTTTTAGTTTTTTGAGGAACCTCCAAAGTGTTCTCTATAGTAGTTGTACTAACTTACATTCCCAGAAACAATATACAAGGGTTCCCTTTTCTCCACATCCTTATCAGCATTTGTTACTGCCTGTCTTTTGGATATAAGCCACTTTAACTAGACTCACATGAGAATTTCCCTGCCCTATCATATAAAAGCTGCATAACTTTGAGCAGATCACATAAATGATCTAAGTGTATTTTCTTATCTGAATAATTAAAATAAGAATTGTACTTGTTTCCCAGGGTTTTTATACTGGAAAATACTAAATTGGTAATAGGTAAAGTGCATAACACTATGCTAGGACTATTTCAAATGTTCAATAATTGCTAGCTTCTGCTGTTATTCTGTTTTAGAAGAATTCCTTTTTTCCCAGTACCTAGTGTAGTGCAATATTTCTTCTGATCTTCAGATTTCAGTTTAATTCTCACCTCCTTCATGCCAGTGGACTAATAACCTGTTTCTCGTCACAGTGAACGTGAAAAGTCTCAAGCACTAATAACCTGTTTCTCGTCACAGTGAACGTGAAAAGTCTCAAGCAATTATAATTGAAATTTGTTGTGTAGTTTTATCAAACAGAATCTATAAGGAACTCAAATCACCAAGAAAAACAAATAGTCCCATCAAAAAGTGGGCAAAGAACATAAATAGACATTTCTCAAAAGATGTACAAACAGCCATCAAACATATTACAAAATTCTCAACATCACTAATCATCAGGGAAATACAAATTAAAACCACAATGAGATACCACTTAACTCCTGCAAGAATGGCCATAATTAAAAAGCCAAAAAACAGTAGCTGTTCATGTGGATGTGGTAAAAAGGGAACACTTTTACACTGCTGGAGTGTAAATTAGTACAACCACTATGGAAAACAGTATGGGAATTCCTTAAGTAACTAAAAGTATATCTACCACTCGATCCAGCAGTCCCACTACTGGGTGTCTACCCAAAGGAGAAGAAGTCATGATACGAAAAAGACACGGACATGCATGTTTATAGCAGCACAATTCACAATTGCAAAAACATGGAACCAACCTAAATGCCCGTCAGCTAACAAGTAGATCAAGAAAATGTGGTATATACACAGCATGGAATACTATTCAGCCATTAAAAGGAATGAAATAATATTTTTTGTGGCGTCTTGGATGGAGCTGGCAGTCATTATTTTAAGTGAAGTAACACAGGAGTGGAAAACCAAAAACCGTATGTTCTCACTTATAAGTAGGAGCTAAGCTGTGAGTACACAAAGGCATACAGAGTGATATAATGGACTTTAGAGAGTCAGAATGGGTATACTGGGAGGTGGGTCAGGGATTAAAAAAAAAAAAGCTACACATTAGGTATAATGTTCACTGCTCAGGTGACAGGTACACTAAAATCTCTACTACATAATTCATCCATGTGACCAAAAACCACTTGTATCCCAAAAACTATTGAATTAAAAATAAATAAGTAGATAAATACAATAAAATGTTGTGTATACACCACAGAATACTACTCATCCATAAATAACAGTGAAATAATGTCTTTTGTAGCAACTTGGATGGGACTGGCAGCCATTCTTCTAAATGAAGTAACTCAGGAATGGAAAACCAAATACCCTCTGTTCTCACTTAGAAGTGGGATTTAAGCTATAGGTATGCAAAGACATACAGAGTAGTGTGATGGAATTTGGAGACTCAGAAGGGGCAGAGTGGAAGGAGGACGAGAGATAAAAGAGTACATATTGGGTTAAAATGTATACTATTTGGGTTATGGGTGCACTAAAATCTCATAGTTTACCTCTATACAATTCACCCATGTACACAAAAACCACTTGTACTCCAAAAAGTATTAAAATAGTAGATATAAGAAATTAAAAATAATAAAATGATTTTTCAGAGTTCACCAGAATTGTATTTGATTCTTAGAGCACTCCTGAGGGAATTTTGTATCTGCATGTCAGGATAAAATGTACTTGTGATAAATTTCATTTGTGTTAGCGCTGGTTGATTGAGTCCTCAAATGCCTCAGAGTGTGCTGGCCTGCAAGCATATGCAAAAATTTCAGAGTAAGTACATTTTGAGCTAAGATAGTTAATAACTTTCATTAAATTTTCAAAAAGTTAAGATTGCTGAATCAGTCTTACAATTTCAGTTTCGCTTTAGGACCTTTAGTTGTTTGCTTCCACAAATGCTTGGTGGATAGGCATCTCATAAATGCTATTACATAAAATAACTTAGTAGATTCTCTGTGTGTACTGCCCTATTTAAACCTGTGTATCATTTTATTATTTAGTTGTAAGGTCCTTAGTCGTGCAAAGTCTTTTGGATACGAGAGGTGTAAGACTACCCACAGGAGTCTATATTTAATAGAAAAATAGGCTGCATATATTTCAGAAAGATAAATAATAATGTGATGTTATATTTGTTAAACACCAGATTAGTGCCTCACAAAAATATGAACTGTATGAATTCAGAGATATGTCTTTGAGTGAACTAGTGGGAATTGAGCCAGGCCGTCAGTGAAGGGCAGGGTTTTGGTAAGTGTATTCATTCAATAATTATTTTTTGAGTGCCTGCTGTGTGCCAAGTGCTGTTAGGTACTGGAGAGGAGAGGGCATTCTACTACAACACATGGAGTGTGTGAAGGCACTGAGGGAGGAATGTGCTTGACATGTTTGGGGCCTAGGAAGATTAATGTGGCTAGGGCCAGAGGAAGGCGGTAAAGGCTGTAGAGCTGAGAGAACAAGCAATATTTTAGAAAGATCAGTTCAGCATTTCTGTATAGCTTATTTAATCCTGTTTTGAAATTTTGTAACATCTGAATTCTAAACTGACAACAGCCTTAAAATCATCTTTTATTGGAGTGCTACAATCTTTTCAAGTAAATAGAATGCTCTCAATATTCCTCTCCTACATTTCCACCAGGGAGATACAGCCTGATTTTTTCCCCAGATATGGCATATGTGTATATATGTGTGTGTCAAAGGAGGCTGTCAGGTGTTTTTCAAAATCTTATTACTGAGTTTGACAATATTCAGTATTTGTCAAAGTACTGATTAAAGTATCTAAAATATACTCATAAAATACTTTAGCCTGATTAACAAACTGGCTAAAGTAAGTTTGGCTGATCTGTTGTGCCATTTCTGGAGGATTTTTAAGATGTTTAATTGTGGCTGGGCGCAGTGGTTCACGCCTGTAATCCCAGAACTTTGGGAGGCTGAGGCGGGCTGATCAACTGAGGTTGGGAGTTTGAGACTAGCCTGACCAACATGGAGAAACGCCGTCTCTACTAAAAATACAAAATTAGCTGGGCATGGTGGCACATGCCTGTAATCCCAGCTACTTAGGGGGCTGAGGCAGGAGAATCGCTTGAACCTGGGTGGTGGAGGTTGCAGTGAGCTGAGATCGCGCCATTGCACTGCAGCCTGGGCAACAAGAGCAAAACTCCTTCTCAAAAAAAAAAAAAAAAAAGAAAAAGTTTTAAAAAAGATGTTTGTGTAAATATACTCCCGATGTATGTTTTTATTTTTAATTTTCTAGTTAGATTTTTATTTAAGATAAACTTTTGATACTTTCAAGTATTACCCAGTAATAATTGCACCACAGTTATTGAATGATTAATATGTTCAGAAATTTCAGAATAATCCTTTCATACATCGTAATTAAAGTAACTTAGTGCTTGAAATGCTTTACCATTAATGTTCTATAATTTTGTAATACAGCCACACTGATCTAGACACTTATTTGTTGTAGGTAATTTAAGATTGGTCTTTAAGTGCTAGAGCGTTAATTTTGATGAATGTTATATCTCGAATATACTACGTAACTCCCATCTATGTTAAACCAGACAGTTGAACGCTTTCTTCGTAACTCTGTATCTTTAGTTTTTAACTTTGCCAATTGTAATACATTGTATTTGTTATGTAAGTGACTATATAGATAGTGGACCTGAATGGGTATTGAGCCCGGAAATAGTCTTAGATTGAAAAAGTGGCTGGTATCATTTTCTTTTTCTTCCATAATTGTGAATTGAAATATATACAGCTTCTTGGCCCTGTGGGCAGGGTGACATGCTCAATAAATCAAAGGCAGCCTTTTTCTAAGTGTTTTTTTGTTCTCCAAAGGCCACTGCTGGTATTTGTGGTGTTGTATCCAAATACTTTCTGGTGCATAGTAGGCGTTCAGCAAATGTTAATTACCCCTTTTCCATTGCTATTATATTAGACCACAGGTGTTATTTTGTCAGCACATTCGTCTTCAGAGTATTTGACTTTTACAGCTGTGTTACAGGTCACTCCTTTCTCTTAGTGTTCCTTAATATTTAGTTTTCAAGAAAACACCAGATTCTATGCATCATTTTAAATGGCACTTTGAGATACCATCTCACACCAGTTAGAATGGCAATCATTAAAAAGTCAGGA
This sequence comes from Papio anubis, assembly GCF_008728515.1. Classification (NCBI taxonomy): domain Eukaryota; kingdom Metazoa; phylum Chordata; class Mammalia; order Primates; family Cercopithecidae; genus Papio; species Papio anubis. The sequence goes on from NC_044996.1 coordinate 67,617,444, forward strand.
AACAACAGGTGCTGGAGAGGATGTGGAGAAATAGGAACACTTTTACAATGTTGGTGGGATTGTAAACTAGTTCAACCACTGTGGAAAACAGTATGGCGATTCCTCAAGGATCTAGAACTAGAAATACCATATGACTCAGCCATCCCATTACTGGGTATATACCCAAAGGATTATAAATCATGCTGCTATAAAGACACATGCACACGTATGTTTATTGCGGCACTGTTCACAATAGCAAAGACTTGGAATCAACCCAAATGTCCATCAGTGACAGACTGGATTAAGAAAATGTGGCACATATACACCATGGAATACTATGCAGCCATAAAAAAGGATGAGTTTGTGTCCTTTGTAGGGACATGGATGCAGCTGGAAACCATCATTCTCAGCAAACTATCGCAAGAACAGAAAAGCAAACACCGCATGTTGTCACTCATAGGTGGGAATTGAACAATGAGATCACTTGGACTCGGGAAGGGGAACATCACCCACTGGGGCCTATTACGGGGAGGGGGGAGAGGGGAGGGATTGCATTGGGAGTTATACCTGATGTAAATGACGAGTTGATGGGTGCTGATGAGTTGATGGGTGCAGCGCAGCACAGCAACATGGCACAAGTATACATATGTAACAAACCTGCACGTTGTGCACATGTACCCTAGAACTTAAAGTATAATAAAAAAAAAAATACTTGGAATTTTGCTACATAGATCAAATAGAGTTTGAATATTATATATTCTCCTTTTTAATAAAAACAGACTAAAATATCTGGAGTAAAAATAAATAAATAAATAAATGGCGCTTTGATGTGGGCAACAGAAAAATGGAAGAACCTGGGTTCTCAGTAAGCTAGTGAACTAACCAATCCTTATGTCTGCTTGCTCCTAGACTTTGTTATATGGAGAATAAGTTTTTTTCATTGTTGAAGCCAGTTTCAGTTGGAGATTCCAGAATTTTAGCCAAAAGCATCTTAAATAAGACCACTATATTAGATTATTGTGAAGATTAAAAATACTAGATATATGTAAAACTCCTGGCACACAGTATGCACTCCTTAAATACAGAACAGACACACTGTCATCAGAGATCTCTTTTCTTTTCAGAGACATGATAATGAGGTGTGGCACAGGTACCATAACACTAACAGGTTATAGAGCTTTTCCATCATGCATTTGTCGCTTTGTTGCTGGTTCTTTTCCTTTGTCAGCCATACTGTGCTTCTACTATTTTTATTCTCTTTTTATTATTTCTTAACTCTTCTATTCCTTGTTACTTCTCCTATTTTGTGACTTTTGGTATGTATAATCTTAACTTTTATAATCACAACTAGCCAACTGGAGTAACCTTACCTGTAATACTCAGCTCTTGATTTTTCTCCCTTTGTGTTGGTTGCGGGATGTTCCAGGACAGCTTTTTGGCCACAAGAGATTTTGAAAATGTCTTGTTTCTTTCCCCCCTTTGCTGGTTGAGGAACTCCTCTAGAAGCTGGAAAGTTCTAGATAGCTGAGTCACACAATGTATATTTTATAAATTAAAAAAAAATACCATTAGTCAAGATAGGTGTTATTGGAGAAAAGTATATTTTCTTGCAGAATGACTTTTTTTCTCCTCTTTTATTTTAGAATCAAGTTGTATTTGATCATGTATCCCCATAATGTTAGACTAGAAGTAATAAAACAGATTATTGAAATGTTTTATAAATATTATTTTAGAAAAATGCTAGGTGGTAGGGAATAATTATAGAAATCAGGCTTATATTTTTAGTAAAAGTAATAGGCTTCATAATTAAATTCTAGTTGACAGCTTTTTGGGTTTTGTTTTTATTTTTTTTAATAATGTCAACTTTTATTCTAGGTTTGGGGTACATGTGCAGGTTTGTTACAAGAATATATTGAATGATGCTGACATATGGGGTTTGATTGATCCCATCACCCAGGTAGTGAGCATATTGCCCAATAGTTTTTCAATTATTTTCTCCCTCCCTCCCCCATCTACTAGTCCTCAGTGTCTATTGTTCCCATCTATATGTCCATGGGTACCAATTGTTTAGTTTCCACTTATAAGTGAGAACATGCAGTATTTGATTTTCTGTTCCTACATTAATTCAGTTAGGATAATGGCTTCCAGCTGCATCCATGTTGCTGTAAAGGACATGATTTCTTCTTTTTTATGGATGCATAGTATTCCATGGTGTATATGTATCTCATTTTGTATATTCACTACACCACTGGTGGGCACCTAGGTTGATTCCATTTATTTGGTATTGTGAATAGTGCTGCAATGAACACATGAGTGCATGTATATATGGTAAAATAATTTATATTCCTTTGGATATATACCCAGTAGTGGGATTGTTGAGTCAAATGATAGTTCTGTTTTAAGTTCTCTGAGAAATATCCAAATTGCTTTCCACAGTGGCTGAACTAATTTATATTCCCACCATCAGTGTATAATGTTCCCTTTTCTCTGCAGCCTCACCAGCATCTGTTGTTTTTTGATTTTTTAATAATGGCCATTCTGACTGGTATGAGATGGTATCTCATTGTGGTTTTGATTTGCATTTGTCTAATAATTAGTGATGTTGAGCTTATTTTCATATATTTGTTGGCCACTTGTATGTCATCTTTTGACAAGTGTCTGTTCGTGTCTTTTCCCCATTTTTTAATGGGGTAAATTGTTTTCTGCTTGTTCGATTGTCTAAGTTTTGTGTAGATTCTGGATATGAAACCTTTGTTAGATGCATAGTTTGTGAATATTTCCTCATATTCAGTAAGTTATCTGTGTAATAGTTTCTTTTGCTGTGCAGATGCTCTTTAGTTTAATTAGGTTCCATTTGTCAATGTTTGCTTTTGTTGCAATTGCTTTTGGTTTCTTTGCCAGGAAAACTTTGCCAGGGCCGATGTCCAGAATGGTATTTTCTAGCTTATCTTTCAGGGTTTTAATTTTTTTAGGCTTTACTTTTAAGTCTTTAATCCATCTTGAGTTGATTTTTGTGTATGGTGAAAGGCAGAAGTTTAGTTTTAATCTTCTGCATAGGGCTCACCAGTTATCCCAGCACCACTTGTTGAATAGGGAGTTCTTTACCCATTACTTGTTTTTGTTGAGTTTGTAAAAGATCAGTTGGTTATAGTTGTGTGGCTTTATTTCTGGGTTCTCTAATGTCTAATCTGGGTTCTCTAACCTCTAACCTGTTACATTGGTCTATGTGTCTGTTTTCGTACCAGTACCATGCTGTGTTGGTTACTATAGCCTTGTACTATAGTTTGAAGTCAGGAAATGCGATGACACCAGCTTTGTTCTTTTTACTTAGGATAGTTTTGGCTATTTGGGCTTGTTTCTGGTTCCATATTAATTTTAGAATCGTTGTTTCTACTTCTGTGGGAAATGTTGTTGGTAGTTTGATAGGAATAACATTGAATCTGTAAATTGCTTTGGGCAGTGTGGCCATTTAAAAAATATTGATTCTTCCTACCCATGAGCATGGATTGTTTCTCCATTTGTTTGTGTCATCGCTGATTTCTTTCAGCAGTGTTTTATAGTTCTCATTGTAGAGATCTTTCACCTCTGTGGTTAGCTGTATTCCTACGTATTTTATTCTATTCATGGCTAATGTGAATGGTATCGTATTCTTAAATTGGCTCTCAACTTGTATGTTGATAATTTATAGAAATGCTCCTGATTTTTCAAATTTTTATTTTGTATCCTAAAACTTTGCTGGAGTTGTTTATTAGAACCACAAACTATTGGACAGAGACTATGGGGTTTTCTAGGTATAAGATCATATCTTCTTTGAAGAGACTTCGTCTTTTCATATTTGGATGGATTTTATGTCTTTCTTTTGCCTAACTCCTGGCTAGGACTTCCAGTACTATATTGACTAGGCATGAAAAGAGTGCACATCCTTGTCTTATTATAGTTCTCAAAGGGAATGCTTCCAGGTTTTGCCCATTCAGTTTGTTGTTGGCTGTGAGTTTGTCATAGATGGCTGTTATTATTTTGAGGTATGTTCCTTTGATGCCTAATTTGTTGAGGGTTTTTAAAATGAAGGGTTGTTGAATTTTATTGTATTTTTAAAATTTTATTTCAATAGATTTTGGGGAGCAAGTGGTTTTTGGTTACATGGATAAGTTCCTTAGTAGTGATTTCTGAAATTTGGTGTACACGTCACCTGAGCAGTGTACAGTGTACCCAATATGTAGTCTTTTTTCCGTCACATCCCTCTCATCCTTCCCCTTGAGTCCCCAAAGCCCATTATATTATTATTATGTCTTGCATCCTCATGTATTAGCTCTCCTGAAGCTTAGCTCTCATGTGTAAGTGAAAACATACAATATTTGGTTTTCCATTCCTGAGTTACGTCACTTAGAATAATGGCCTCCAACTCCATCCAAGTTGCTGCAGAGGCTGTTATTTCATTCTGTTTTATGGCTGAGTAGTATTCCCTGGTGTATATATAACACATTTTCTTTATCCACTCCTTGGATAATGGTTATTTAGGTTGGATTCATATTTTTGCAATTGCAGAAGTACTGCTATAAACGTGTGTGTATGTGTCTTTTTCAAATCTGGAGGCATCATATTACCAGTTGATATGGGTTGGCTGTGTTCCTACCCAAATCACATCTTGCATTGTAGCTCCCATAATTTGTTCATGTTGTGGGAAGGACCCAGTGGGAGACAGTTGAATCATGGGGCAGTTCTCCCATACTGTTCTCATGGTAGTGAACAAGTATCATGAGATCTGATGGTTTTATAAGGGGAAACCCCTTTTGCTTGGCTCTCATTCTTCTTTTGCCTGCTGCCATATGAGATATGCCTTTAACCTTCTGCCACGATTTTGAGGCCTTCCTAGCCATGTAGAACTGTGAGTCCATTAAGCCTCTTTCTTTTGTAAATTGCCCAGTCTCGGGTATGTCTTTATCAGCAGTCTGAAAACAGACTAGTACACCTGACTTCAAACTATACTATAAGGCTATAGTTACCAAAGCAGCATGGTACTGATGTAAAAATAGTCACATAGACCAATGGAACAGAATAGAGAACCCAGCAATAAAGCCAAATACAGCCAACTGATCTTCAACAAAGCGTACAAAAACATAAAGTGGGGAAAGGACACCCTATTGAACAAGTGGTGCCAGGATAACTGGTAAGCCGCACATAGAAGAATGAAAATGGATCCCTATTTGTCACCATATACAAACATCAACTCAAGATTGATCAAAGCGTTAAATATAAGGCTTGAAACTATAAAAATTCTAGAAGACAACATTGTAAAAACTCTTGTAGACATCAGTCTAGGCAAAGAGTTCATGACTAAGACCCCCAAAACAAATACAACAAAAGCAAAAATAAACAAATGGCACTTAATTAAACTAAACAGATTCTGCACAGAAAAAGAAATAATCAACAGAGAAAACAGACAACCTACAGTGTGGGAGAAAATATTTGCAAACTATGCATTCAACAAAGGTTGTTGAATTTTACTGAAATCCTTTTCTGCATCTATTAAGAGGATCGTAGGGTCTTGTTTTTAGTTCTGTTTATGTGATTAATTACATTTATTATTTTGCGTCTATTAAACCATCCTTGCATCCCAGGTTTAAAGCCTGCTTGGTCATGGTGGATTGGCTTTTTGATGTTTTCCTAGATTTGGCTTTCTAGTATTTTGTTTAGAATTTTTGCATCTATGTTTATCAGAGTATTGGCCAGAAGTTTTCTTCTTTTGTTGTGTTTCTGTGGGGTTTTGATATACAATGATGCTAGCCTCATAGAATGTGTTAGGGAGGAGTCCCTCTTCCTCAATTTTTGCAATACGTTAGTAGGATTGGTACCAGCTCTTCTTTATACATCTGGTAGAACTAAGCTGTGAATCTATCTGGTCCAAGTTGTTTTTTTTTTTTTTTTTTTTTTTTTTTTCCTGGTTGGTAGGCTTTTTATTACTGACTAAATTTCTGAACTCATTATTTCTCTGTTCCGAGTTTTAATTTCTTCATGGTTCAATCTTGGGTGGTATATATTTTTAGGAATTTATTTGTTTCTTCCAGGTTTTCTAGCTTGTGTTCATAGAGGATTTCTTAATAGTTTCTGGGGGTTGTTTGTATTTCCATGTAGTTGGTGGTAATGTTCCATTTGTCATTTCTGATTGTGTTTATTTGGATCTTCTTTTTTTCATTATTAGTCTAGCTAGTTGTCTCTCAATCTTATTTATTTCTTCAAAAAAACCAACTTTTTTAAAAATCTTTTGTATCATTTTTCACATCTCTGTTATATTGAGTTGCTCTATGATTTTGGTTATTATTTTTCTTCTACCTTTTTGGTTGGTTGGTTCTTGTTTTTCAAGTTTCTCTAGTTGTGATGTAAGGTGATGTTAATTTGAGATCTGTCAGGCTTTTTGATGTGGATTTTCAGTGCTGTAAACTTTCCTCTTAATAGTGCTTTAGCTGTGTCCCAGGGGTTCTGGTATGTTGTATCTTTGTTTTCATTAGTTTCAAATAATTTTTTGGTTTCTGCCCTAATTTCATTGCGTACCCAAAAGTAATTCAGTAGCAGATTGTTTAATGTCCATGTAATTGTATGGTTTTGAGAGATTTTGGCATTGACTTCTTTTTTTTTTTTTTTATTGCATTGCACTGTGGTCTAAGAATGTGATTGGTATGATTTCAGTTTGTGTGTGTATTTTTTGAGAACTGCTTTAGGGATGATTGTGTGGTCAGTTTTAGAGTATGTGCCATGTGCAGATGAGATTAATGTCTATTCTGTTTTTGTTGGATGGAGTGTTATGTAGAAATCTGTTAGATCCATTTGGTCATGTGTCAAGTTCAGGTCCTGGTATCTTTGTTAGTTTTCTGTCTTGATGATATTTCTGGTACTGCCAGCAGGGTGTTGAAGTTTCCTACTGTTATTGTGCATTTATGTAAATCTCCTTGTAGGTCTCTAAGAACTAGAACTTGCCTTATTGATCTGGGTACTCCAGTATTGGGTGCATATATATTTAGGATTGTTAAGTCTTCTTGAATTGAACTCCTTATTATATAATGTCCCTCTTTGTCCTTTTTTGATCGTTGTTGGTTTAAAGTCTTTTTTGTGTGAAATTAGATTAGCACCCCTTGCCCTTTTTCATATTGTGTTTGCTTGGTGAATTTTTCTCCATCCGTTTAATTTGACCCTATGGATGTCACTGCATATCAGATGGGTCTCTTGAAGACAGCATACAATTGGGTTTTACTTCTTTATCTAACTTGCCACTGCGTGCCTTTCAAATGGGGCGTTTAGCCTATTTACATTCAAATTTAACACTGATATGTGCAGATTTGGTCCTGTCATCATGTTGTTAGCAGGTTAATATGCAGATTTGATTGTGTGGTTGCTTTATAGTATCAATAGTCTATGTACTTAAGGGGATTTTTATGGTGCCACTAACAGTCTTTGATTTCCATGTTTAGCACTCCTTTAAGGACCTCTTGTAAGGCAGATCTGGTGTTAACAAATTTCCTTAGCATTTGTTTGTCTGACAGGAATCTTATTTCTCATTAGCTTATGAAGCATATTTTGGCTGGATATGATATTCTTGTTTGGAATTTGTTTTATTTAAGAATGCTGCATATAGGCCCCAAATCTCTTCTGGCTTATAGCATTTCTGCTGGAAGGCCACTCTTAGCCTGATGGAGTTCCCCTTACAGGTGACCTGCTTCTTCTCTCTAGCTGCCTTTAATATTTTTTCACATTGACCCTGAAGAATATGGTGAGTATGTGTCTTGGGGATGGTCATCTTATATACTGTCTCATATGGCTTCTATTCATTTCTTGAATTTGAATGTTGACCTTTCTAGTGAGGTTGGGGACATTCTCATGGACAGTATTCTCAAATATGTTTTCCAAGTTACTATCTCTTTCTCTCTGTGTTTTAGGGATGCCAGTGAGTTATTGGTTTGGTCTCTTTACATAATTCCACATTTCCAGAGGTTTCGTTCCTTTTTTTTATTCTCTTTGTTTTTGTCTAACCGAGTTGATTGGAAGAACTGATCTTCAAGCTCAGATTCTTCCCTCAGCGTGGTCTTTTCTGCTGTTAGTACTTCTGATTATATTATGAAATTTTTACAGTATGTTTTTTCAGCTCTTTCTATTGGTTTTGGTTCTTAAAATGGGAATTTTATCTTTCAACTCTTGTTTTATTTACTTCTTTAGATTCTTTGGATTTGCTTCAACTTTCTTCTGAATCTTGATGTTCTTCATTCCTATCTATATTCTAAACCTTTTGTCTGTCATTTCCACCACTTTCGTCTGGTTAAGTACCATTGCTGTGGAGGTAGTGCGGTTGTTTGGAGGTAAGAAGACACTTTGGTTTTTCCAGTTGCCCAAGTTCTTGCACTCATTCTTTTTCATGTGTGGGCTGATGTTCCTTTAATGTTTGATGTTGCTGTCCTTTGGATTTGTTGTTGTTTTGTTTTGCTGCGGTCATTGTAAAAGTGATGTGTCTCTTGATTACGTCTGGGAGCTCCATCCCAGGGAAATGCAGAGCTGCTGCCAGCCCAAGTGCTCAGGTTGGGGTAGGATGGCTGTACTGGGGACCCTGGTAGGGAAGCTCTGCCCAGTGAGGAGTAGCACTGGCAGAGACCTTCATGGAAAATAATCTGGCCTCTTCTCTGTAAGGCTGCTGCCGTGTGCTGGAGGCCAGCAATATTTTGGGCTCTTCTCTCCCTTCTCAGCCTGAGTGTAGTAGAGGTGGGGGCTGAGGCATTGGCCAAAATGTCAGGCCTATCAGTTACCTCTGGGAGCTTTATCCCAGAAGAATTGCAGAGCTGCTATTGGCCTGAATTCTTAGGTGGGGTTGGTGTGGTTGTGTTAGGATCACAGGCCAGTGGGCTTTGCCTAGACAGGTGTAGCAGAGGCAAAGCCTGCAGTCCGTCCATTCCTCAGCACCATGAATATGGCCCCTATCCTGGGGGCATGTGAGAGAGTCTGGCCTCCCTTGTTGGTGGGTCTATGGTAGCTAGTGCAAGAGTGCTCAGGAGTCCAAGGCCCATGGGCATCCTTATGTGCCTGAGTGGCAACTCTGCCCACCCGGAAAACTCCAGGCAGCCTGTGTCAGTCTGGAGGCCTTGGGAATAGAGGGTCTGTGGGGGTCTCCTGTGTCCAGGATTGCAAAGGTTCATGGCATAAGTGTGAGCCTCTGGGGGCTTCTGCTGACTTACCATTTCCCTGTGGTGGGGAACCCCCCTTGTCTTCCTGCCAGTCCTGGGTGGGCAGCTGTCCTGTCTTGCACTTCTCTGCTCTCTGTGCGTCATGGTGCTCCTTTGATGAATTCCAACATGTCTTCCTGGATGATTCAGTGAAAGAGCTTGTGTTTACTGGCTACTGTGTATCTTCTCCTTGAGAGCAGCATACACTGGCTGCTTCTAATCAGCCATCTTCATACCTCCCCAAACAAAAATTCTTAATAACAAGAGCTAACCAAATACAAAATCAGTAGAAGAAAAGAAATAATAATGATCAGAGCAGAAATAAATGAAATTGAAATGAAGAAAATAATACAAAAGATCAATGAAACAAAAAGTTGGTTGTTTTAAAAGATGAAATTTACAAACCTTTAGCTAGACTAACAAAACAAAAGAGAGAAAACACCCAAATAAATAAAATAATAGATGAAAAAGACATTCAGCCAATACTGCAAAAATTCAAAGGATCATTAGTGGCTACTATGATCAACTATATGCCAATAAATTGGAAAATCTAGAAGAAATGGATAAATTCCCAGACACACGCAACCTACCAACATTGAACCATGAAGAAATCCAAAATCTGAGCAGGCAAATAACAGTGAGATGGAAGACGTAGTAAAAATCTCCCCAGAAGGAGAACCCTGGGACTTGATGGCTTCACTGCTGGATTTTACCAAATATTTAAAGAAGAAATACCAGTTCTACTGAAACTCTTCTGACAAATAGAGAAGAGGGGAATACTTCCAAACTCATTCTACAAGGCTAATATTACCCTGATATTAAAACACATCAAACAAGAAAACTATAGACCAGTATCCCTGATGAATATTGATGCAAAAATCTTCAAAAATACCAGCAAACCAAATTCCAAAACACATTAAAAAGATCATTCATGATGACCAAGTAGGATTTATCCCAGAGATGCAAGGACGGTTCAGCAATTCAAATCAGTCAGTGTGCTACATCATATCAACAGAATGAAGGATCAAAATCGTATAATCATTTCAATTGATGCTGAAAAAGCATTTGATAAAATTCAACATCAGTTCATGATAAAAAACCTTCAAAAAACTTGCTATCACAGGAAGCTCACCCTGCATTTTTCCCTGGAGGAATGGTTCAGTATTCTGTAAATCAGTATTCACAGCTACTTTATAGAATATAACTGCTGGAAATAACAAGAATCAGCTCTATTTTTATTGCAGGAACAGTTGGAGAGGGTGAGTCTTATGGGTAAGTTACCTCATACTCATCTTTTAGCCCTGCTGTTTGTAAATTTCCATGTGAGAGAATTCTGTTTTAGGACCTGTTATCTTTTGTAGAGAGCCAGTTTTCAATCTCTCATTGATTTTAAATAAGTTGTAATTTTGACTTGAGTTATTATTTTGAGTTAAAAATAGTTTTAAGTCAAGGTCTTTCCTCTTGTGAAAACTCGATTATCTCTGCTCAATTTTAATGCTGTTTGATTAATGACAGCCTCATGAGGCTGTAAGTTTTTTAATAGCACCCCAAACTCTGATAACTTTTTGAATATCTTATTTGGTTTTCTAAATTGGAGGCTGGCACATTTTTTTTTGTAAATGGCCTCATGGTAAATGTTCTAGGCTTTGCAGGATGCATGAGATCTCTTGTCACATATTCTTGTTTTTACATATCTTTAAATATGTTTTTTAAAAACATTTTTAGCTTAGCGTCCAGGCCAGATTTAGCCCAGAATTGTAGCTTGCCAATCTTCGTTCAAACATTTTCAATGTGCTGTACCATTAGCTTTCCCTCTTTAAGACAGTGACATGTACTTCACCAGTATAACAGACTTGCAGATGCCCTAGTGTGCCAGTCTTCCTGATTTCTTTTGACAAAATTTGCGACCTTTTTTATTTGGAGGTAATAAATATGTTGAATAGATTTTATTGTTCTCACTGTTCTCACTAGAGCCTGATTAGCATGAAATACATGTGAAAAGAAAAATAAGGAATAAGCACGGCCACTTAATTTTTTTATTCAGCAAACAGAAGGAATGGGAAACTAAACTTAATTGCCTATGTACCAAATGTAAGCCGTTTTAATATAACTCCTTATTTAATCCTTGTGATAATCAACAGGATGGCATACACATTTTTTCAGATATTTAACCTAATAGTACTTAGTTAACCTAATTAAGAAATCACTGTCCACTGGAAATTTCTGCAATGATGAACTTGTTTTATATCTGTGGTCTACATTATGGCTATTGAGCACTTGAAATGAGACTAATGCAACTGAAGTTTTTATTTATTAATAATTTTAATTTCAATTTAAATGACCACATGTGGCTAGTAGTTACCATACTGGGCAGCATAACTTGAAGAACTTCAATAATTTGTTCAAGTTTAGACAGTAAGTTCTGTTTAACTCCTAAGCTTATATATATGTATATATATAATTTTTTTTTTTTTGAGACAGAGTTTTGCTCTTGTTGCCCAGGCTGGAGTGCAATGGTGCTATTTCGGCTCACTGTAACTTCTGCCTCCTGGGTTCAAGCGATTCTCCTGCCTCAGCCTCCCAAGTAGCTGGGATTACAGGCATGCACCACCATACTCAGCTAATTTTGTATTTTTAGTAGAGACAAGGTATCACCATGTTGGTCATGCTGGTCTCGAACTCCTGACCTCAGGTGATCCACCAGCCTCGGCCTCTCAAAGTGCTGGGATTACAGGCATGAGCCACCACTCCCGACCCTAAGCTCATATTTTTTTTCGGTTGTGCCATACTGCCTCCTCAATAAAAGTCAAGGAATCTATGAAGACAGTAGGAAAGAATGGTAACTGTAAGGTAACTTATTACCTTACAGAGTAAAAAATGTGGAGAAAGTACTTAGGCAATGTTCAAGGTATATTAACTTTTAGGCTATGAGCTCAATGAGTAAATCCATAATCTGGAATACTAACTAGATCATAATTATCAAGCAATACCTATGAAATTATTTTATAGTCTACATATTATTATTGCATTATATGAAGTAACGTGAGTATACTCTGTGATCATTAGTGTGTTGAAAAAATTCAGATATTAACATACTTTGAAAGTATTTGTCTTATATCCAGGGAGTAGTCTCTTAGGAAGAAGTAAAGTCTAGTCAGGTATTTCAAAAAAAACTTTTAAATGTTATAAAATTTTACATCCTTCCTGTAGTATAGAGCTTTTATTAACAAAATTTCCCTGGTTCATGGGGACCATACTTGCATCAGTTTTAATATACATTTAAATTATACTTGACATAAGTATGGTGTGGAAATCTTGTTATTTCATTAATGAATACCAACTGGGTATAAGAAATAAAAAAAGTGATGTCTTTAAGGGAAGCATGCATAGATAAATAATTCTGTGATACTGTTTCCTGTACTAGAAGGAGGCATGGGGGAGAAGAATAAACAAAACTTATCTTCTTAGTGTTGACTCTTAATTTTACCCTGTATTTTTACAGCCCCAATCTAAATCAGAGTCCTGCCCAGTTTAAACAGGAAATTACTTAACTGATTGATGCCTGAGTAGCTTCCCTTGCTCTTCTCAGAAAATATTAAAAACAGTGTCAGAAATGAAGTATAGGCACTATCACTGTCATTGGAGAACATTTCGAATCCTTTAGCCAATGATTCTTCCAGGTGTTGCAGTTTTATTTGTGTGTAAAACAAGGAGACCGCTTCCCTCATGATGTCCTTTGTCAAAATTCAGGAAGCTTCTTTCCCATCTAAAGAATCAGAGTGTTAAAATATTTGTACCTTGGAAAGCTTTACACTTGGCCTTGCTGAATGGATAATCTTTCGAAATTATTTTGGTACCTGAATAACACTAGAACACTTTATTCTTAGAGTCAGTACTTTTCCTGCATTCTTAATTCAAATCAAGTTATAGCTAAAACAAAGATCACTTTTTGCTTTAGGTTTAGCATGAAACAGGTAAAAGGGAATGCATTGGGAAAATTGGGGCGAAGGATTTATAATAGAAATAATTCATTTTTATGGATAATGTTATTATAAATTGTATTTCAAGATGCAGCCTGCATCACTCAGTACTCCAGACCACTCTTATCCTTTACATTCTCCAGAGCATTTATCAACTTGTAATATAACATATAGTTTATTGTGTTTATTGCCTGTCTCTTCTCTACTAGAATGTCATTTGTATGAGAGCAGGAATCTTTGTTTTGTTCACTGATATATTCTAAGCACTAAAACCAGAGTCTGGCACATAGTAGGTGTTCAACTGATGTTTGTAGACTGAATGAATACCAAGACCAATCCCACTCCATCCCTCAGATTTTAGTAATTATTACATTGCTATATTATTATGTAATAATATTCCAGATAAATATTATATTGCTATATTCCTTATGAAGTAGTTAACAAACAGGTAAAAATAGTACTCTGCCATCCAGTATGAGAAGATAATTTTATGAACTGTGTCTTAAAAATGTATGAAGTAATTTGGAGTGTTTGAATATTTAATATATTACAGTGAAACCAATAGATTACCTGAGATTCTTCCAGAATTTATTAGGAAATGGAAGATGGAAAGCTTTTCAACTAAAAAGGTGTTTTTGATATATCTTTCTCAGATGGGAAAACTGACAACCATGCCTGCAGGTCTGATATATGCATCTGTAAGTGTACATGCAGTCAAAGAAGAGGAATCCAAAAAGCAGCTAGTGAAACCAGAGCAGGTAATTTGCCTACAAAGGTTTATGAACTTTGTATAATATCAAGATAACACAAAAGCTATATTTTTTAAAATTATCTTTACTCATCAAAAATGTCTTAGAAGTCTTTGTTAGGTAGGTTTTAAAAGTTGAGAGAAATAGTTATGAAGTATCTCAAAAGACAATATGTAACTCAAACATCTAAAATTCTAACTCCAATGAAAAACAACTGGTGGTTTTTCTTAATGAATAATCAATAAGTAGTAGAGGGTGTTAGACGTTCTAGGCAGTCTGATTTTTCTTTCTTGAAAAACGTATATAGGTACATTCAGTATTAGGAAACTTCAGTTTAAGAGATTCATTAAGATCTCAGTTTTGGAAGTGACCTTAGATGTTTTCTAGATCAACCTTCTGTATGGTACTGTAATTCCCTCTATAGCAGACACATTTAGTGGCCATATATCTTCTACGTGAATAAAACTCTAGATAAAGGAGTCTAAGTAGCCCATTCCATTTTCTAAATCCTCTCATTTAATTTAAGGTCCTTTCCTTATGTCAGACAGAAATTAGTCTCATAATCACTTCTACCTGTTGGTACTGTATCTCTTGCATTGGTGCCAAACAGAAAACTTCTCTCTTTCAAAAAACAAGCCTTTAAATATCAGTTATACTTTAAGTAATTTTGCTTCCAGGATAAACATTTTAAAGCATTTAGTTGCTTCAACTATTTCTCATACATCACAGCTCTGAGTTCCTCACTATCATGATCAGCCTCTGCCAAGCATGTTCAGGATAGTTAGTGTTTTCTTCAGGTGTAAGTACTTTGTTTTTGTTTTTAAAAAGCACTTTGGTTTTTGGTGCCATGACTTGGATGTATGAACCAAGGTGTTTTGACTGCTACAGGACAGAGTCAGTCTCTGACTTCTCCTCTTCTAGATGTTATATTTCTATTAATGCTGCCTAATATCGTGTTAGTTTTTATGTTTGAGTGCTCAAAATCAACCATGCTCATAAGCAGCCTTTGACCGTGATACAGTAAGCATGTGGTTCTCTAAAATTCATTAAGCCTTTTTACATGGACTACCAGTGAGGTATGCCTCATCCCAGTCTGTACTTAGGCATTTGAACTTTTTGGACTCGTTGAAGGTATATTTATACCTGTTTAAATTTTACCTTGTTGATCTGGCTTATCATGCCAGCCTGTTGAGGTGTAATTGTGGTTACTAATTCTATTCATCATTGTGCTTTTTATCTCTTCCCACTTTAAGTCATCCCTAAGGTTTATCTACACACTTAATAATATGTTTTTGAATCAGGCCTGAATTTGAATCCTGCTTCCATGACTGACTACTTAGATGACATTGGGCAGAACTCTTAATGGTGTCATAAGTATTCTGTTGTATGAATGTACTACCATCAAATAAATGTAAAATTTTCATAAATTTTTGGAAATGTAGACTATTTCCAGCTATTGCTATTG
Source organism: Papio anubis (assembly GCF_008728515.1). Classification (NCBI taxonomy): domain Eukaryota; kingdom Metazoa; phylum Chordata; class Mammalia; order Primates; family Cercopithecidae; genus Papio; species Papio anubis. Next base: position 67,632,817 of record NC_044996.1, read on the forward strand.
TATTCAGTACTTGTTGAACCACTTTGTATTGAATCTATATATACATCTATAACCATTTCCTTAGAATGAATTTCTAGAAGCAGAAGTGTAGGTCAAAAGGCACAAAAAATTGATAATATTGCCAAACTAACATGCATAAAGGTAATATTCATAAATTCAACCAAAAATATTTTCTAAGCTCCTCTATATATATTTGTGAGGCACTGTTCTAATTACTAAAGTTTATTTTCATTAATGGTCTAGGGTAGAGTCATTTTCCTACCCGCTAACTGATTCTAAGTATTTTTTTAATTTTTTCTTTTTATTAATCTTAGGAGGATGTTGATTTTAAGGCTTCCTTGACACTCCCATATCTGGACAGCTCAAATCTAGGTAGGAAGATAAATCCCTAATGACTGAATTTAATTTTTGAAATTTTAAAATAAAGTAGTGCTGTTTATTATGGAATACACAGTATTCCTTGGTATTTGTTGTATTCCCCAAGTACATTTTAAATATCATTTAATTGAATTACTCATTAAACAAAGCTGGTTGCCAACTACGTGCTAGGGACTATATACAAAGTCAGGATCCAATCCTTGAGGACTGTAGAATTTCTGAAGGGATTAAAATGTGATTTATGTGCAACATTTCTAGCTACTTTTATTGTGTAAAGTGAGCTATACTTCCGTTTAAATCTATAATAATGCTTCTACTAAACCAGAATACTTTATGAATGAAGTGTTCTAGTTATTTGGTTATTTGAATCTTTTGGTAAACTTGTAGCTAAACAGAAAATCTGTTTTAGTTCAACTCTTCTCACTAAGCGTCTTTTTAAATATTCTCAATGTATTCCTGCCTTAGATGCCATCTAGTGAACATAATTAAATCTCTCTTTAATAGAAAACTCTGTAGGACCATGAGACAATCATTTTTTTAACCATGAAATCTACAGTGTTCAGATCAGTAAAATGACTAGCAATTGGAATGCATGTATATAGCCAGCCCTACACATCCCTGAACATTTCTTTTTAAAATCCCTCTATGAGATGAATTGTACTTATTTTCTTGTCATTTGCTTGTTGTCACTGAGAAATAACAGAAAAAATACTGATTTGAGAGTTTTAGTTACTTTGGTTCAATTTAATTTTAAATGTGGTTTTATAGCTTACTAAATGTAATCATAATTTCGAAATGAGAACAAACAATTTCTATCTATACAACAAGTGGCATTTAACCCCAAGGCCTCCAAAATTTATAGTGAGAATGCTCTTCTCAGTGGAGACTATAGTAACATCCTACTGGCTAGCTCTTAAAATTCTTACAGTAGAGCTGAAATCCTGTCATCATAAACCTTTCAACTATGCCCATGCCTTAGAAGGAAAATACTTTAAAACACTGATTCTTAACCATTCTGACCCCTTTGAGAGTCTGATAAGAACTTTGAATGCTGTTCCTAGAAAACTTCATATACAAAATTTTGTTTACAATTGGCAACAGATAAAGAACCTGAATCCGTGAGACACGGTGCCTCACGCTTATAATCCCAGCACTTTAGGGTGCCAACGTGGGCGGATTGCTTGAGCTCAGGAATTGGAGACCAGTCTGGGCAACAGGGTGAAACCCCGTTTCTACAAAAAAAATACAAAAATTAGCCAGGTTTGTTGGGGGTGTGCCTGTAGTCCCAGCTACTCAGGATGCTGAGGTGGGAGGATTGCTTGAGCCCGGAAGGTTGAGGCTGCAGTGAGCTGTGTTCATGCCACTGTACTCTAGCCTGGATGACAAAGCAAGACCCTGTCGCAAAAAAAAAAAAAAAAGAAAAGAAAACTTAATCAGCAGGCTTTGATGGGGACAGAGGAGAGAATAAGAACAATGAGTGTAGTAAAGTTTGGAATTGGGATGTGTAAATAATAGAGAGGATAGAAACATGATGGACAAACATGTAAGTAAATAACGTTGCCCACTCTAACACCAGTACATCCACATATATCTCTCCTTTCTAGGGGAGAGGGGAAACTTCTCTACTTGCAGTGCACCTGCTTTTTATATATAAAATGCATCTTTAATATAAAATATGCATCTCTCACCTTCCTAATTACACACAGTTGCCAATGTGGTGAATTTATTTATTTTTTTTTTCTTTCTTTTTTTAAATTTATTATTATTATTATACTTTAAGTTCTAGGGTACATGTGCATAACCTGCAGGTTTGTTACATATGTATACTTGTGCCATGTTGGTGTACTGCACCCATCAACTCGTCAGCACCCATCAACTCGTCATTTACATCAGGTATAACTCGAGAAACAAGAAATGGGGAAAGGATTCCCTATTTAATAAATGGTGCTGGGAAAACTGGCTAGCCATAAGTAGAAAGCTGAAACTGGATCCTTTCCTTACTCCTTATACGAAAATTAATTCAAGATGGATTAGAGACTTAAATGTTAGACCCAATACCATAAAAACCGTAGAGGAAAACCTAGGTAGTACCATTCAGGACATAGGCATGGGCAAAGACTTCATGTCTAAAACACCAAAAGCAACGGCAGCAAAAGCCAAAATTGACAAATGAGACCTAAGTAAACTAAAGAGCTTCTGCACAGCAAAAGAAACTACCATCAGAGTGAACAGGCAACCTACAGAATGGGAGAAAATTTTTGCAATCTACTTATCTGACAAAGGGCTAATATCCAGAACCTACAAAGAACTCAAACAAATTTACAAGAAAAAAACAAACAACCCCATCAAAAAGTGGGCAATGTGGTGAATTTAAATCTAAGTATTAGTGTAGAAAGATAAACACTAACTCTTTAATCCTGGTATGGGAAGTAAAGAGCCATTTAATGGTAAAGCAAGACTTTTCTGACTTACTACTGGAAAAACTTTACCAAACTGACACTGTCTTATGGTTTATATGTCTTTTAAATTTTAATTTAAAAAGCTGACATAAAATTGTATGCATTTACCTTGTACAGCATGATGCTTTGAAGTATATATACATTATGGAATGACTAACTCAGTTTACATATGTATTACCTTAAATAGTTATCATTTTTGTGATGAGGACATTTTATACCCACTCTTAGCATTTTTCAAGAATACAATATAGTGTTAACTATAGTTTCATGTTTGTTGTTGATAGAGGACCAAATCCAAAGTCATTAATCATCTAGTTCCCTTGCTGTTGATTTGTAAACTTGATCATTTCCAGTTATATCTTCATGAAACACCAAGCTTCATAGGATGATTTATACCCTAAATATAAAAGCCAAAAAAAAAAATTTTTTTTTTAAAAGGAAGTAAATCCCTACCTGGTTAAATTTTTCATTGTGCTTTTGTGTATGTGTGTTTTTATTAAATACTAATTAGAATAAAAAGGCTGTTCAAAATATGAAAGGTATGATATGATGATAATGATGTACAGCTGTGTGCCTACTACCCAATTTAAAGGAAAACAAAATCCCCTGTGTTCCCATTTCATTCCATTCAGAGGTTATCATTACCCTGAATTTTTACTATTATTCTCCTCCTTTACTTTTAAATTTTACCTTATATGTCTGTATTGCTAAGCAATATGTTTTTGGGTTTTTTTAAGTAAACTTATATTCCTGAAATTCATCCAAATTTTTCCATATTGCTGTAATTTTTATATTTACCCCCTAATTTCTAATATTTCTTTGTACGAATATGCCCCAATGTATCCATTTTACTGTGGATGGACATTGGGTTGGTTGTAATTAAAATGTTGCTATGAACATTATTATACATAACTCTGGGTGTGCAAAAACAGTAGTTTCTCTAAATATACATAAGAGTAGAACCACTATATTATACTATATTTGGCATCTTTTAATTTCTGGGTTTTAAATAGTCTTTATAAACAGTTTACCACATCATTCCTGTATTTAAGATGGTTTTTTCAAAGTATTTTATCAGCATTTTTAGTTGTTTTTAGGAAGAAGGCTGATTAGGATTCCTGTTCTGCCATACTGCTGTTACGGACAGTCCAGCTATTTTACGTTTTTGACATGAACATTTTTTGCCTGTAGCTCCCTATATATACTGCACCACCGCTTCAGTCTAAATATGTTGAAGAGCAGCCTGGTCATTTACAAATGGGTTTTGCTTCCATCCGGACTGCAACTGGTTGTTATATTGGCTGGTGCAAGGTAAGTCAATTCTGATAGTGGTTTAATATCAGAGGTTTCTGATTTAATTGTTCCAGTTACCTATTGATGTGTAGAAAACTAATCCAAAACTTAGTGGCTTAAAACCACAACCATTATGTTACATCTTATGATTCTGTAAGTCACAAATTTGATCTGAGTTCAGACAGATGATTTGTCTGTTGCATGTGACATTGACAGAGGTGGCCCAGTGGTGTTCATCTGGCAAATGAGCTGATCTAGACAGTCCAAGACAGCTTTATTTGCATATCTGGCACCTTGTTAAAGATGGCTGGATGGCTGGGTTCAGCTGGGATTATTGACTAGAATGCCTACACATGGCCTCTCAAGCATGGTGATCTCAAATAGGTCAGATATAACTTAACATGGGTAGTTCAGGGCTCCTAAAGACAATGTTACAAGTGGCCCTAGGCAGAATTTGTCAGGCTTTTTGCCTATCATCAGATGTCCAAGAAAGTCACTTCTACAGCATTCTATTGTTAAGTCACTAAGGCCAGCTTCGTTTTAAAGGGAAGGGAATTAGATGCCAATTCTCAGTAGAAGTTGCAGCAAATAATTTGTGGCTGTATTGAACCTACTGTACCCCTACTGCATAAATTAAAGTAGTTCAGCAAGCATTTGTGTCACCTAGCATGTACACAGTATCCCTCACTTTTTATGTGAAGTTCTGAGATTACTTCTGAATATTTTCTTCTTTGGCTAAGCAAAGTGTTGTTTACTTGTTGGGGTTATCCCATAAGACCATTCTAGCTACAGTAAGCTATTGGGCAAGCTAGAATACACGTGACTTTAATGCTTAGCCTTCAATTAGTGATATCCATCAGCAGAGTGGTGGAGTAAGCTGATACAACACTAATGTTTCTTTATCATCACATAAACATAATTGTGTTAGCATCGGTATCTCCAGTGTCAGTGTCTTAATGTTGTTACCAGTGTTTTCATCATTCTGACCTAGTAACCATGTGACTTTTCCCCAGCTGTAGCCTGATGGTGAACCACTGTTCTTGTTTAGTTTCTTCTATCCATTATCTTTAGAAAGAAATCTAATGAGCTTATAAAAAATAATGTATGCTTAGGTGAAATACCAAATCAATGAACTCTGATAATTCCAGATGATATTTCATTCAAATATCTGATAAATATATGATGTTATTTTTGAAAACTTGTGTTTGTCATACAATTTTTATGGTACTAGTTGTACTACACGCTACTAATAGTTTGCTCTAAGAGGGAAATACCTTAACCAATTATGGTCTGAATCATGTCCCTATGACTATATGCCAATAGCTAGATGATTCAGACTTAAGCTTCCTGAGATGTAATTTTCCATAATGTTCTCAGATTTTTCTTCAGTGAGATAAAATGTTCCTGAGAGGTCTTTAAATTGCTATTGTAACTATCATCCAATTTAAGACTCAAAAGAATGTTTTATTCCATTAAATATGCTCAAACAAATAGGTTGAAAAAAGGCAATTTCCAATGCATTTTGTCCTAAATGTAAACAACTTTTTTTTTTTCTAATTTTCCCCTAAAAATGTAATCTATTCTTTAAAAATTACGTCTGACTCAAATTTGTTCCACATTAAACCTTGAATCATGTAGAGCAAATTCAATTTCTACTACTGCTAGCTTGGTGTTTTGAAATTTAGATAGCACTGACCCCATGTGGTAAAAATGAATTCTTTAGCAGAGATAAGAAAAAAAATTTTTTAAAAGATGACTTAATGGTTAAATGACTCCCAATCGACTGGTCAATAGATATTTTAACTTTGAAGGTGCAATATTCTCAAGAGAGTCCCTACAGAAAAGTAGTTCAATAGCAGTTAGCATTTATGCTGATTTGTACAATTTTAAACCAAGATGAACCTCTGCATCTCTCTGATAACCATTAAAATATCTAAGATAAAATTACAAAACCAAGCTATCTCTATAACAAAAACTTATTTCTTCCCTGTCCAATATAATAATCTCTATTTTCTCTGCTTTGAAAGTCTTTTTTGTTCTGTTTTTATCCCATGGTTTCATAGCAGCTAGTTCAGAGAAGGAGACCATATATTTGGATTGTGTTTTCTGGTTCCATCAACAGAGTACAATATGACCATGAGTAAATCATTTTGTGACTTCCTTTTTTTTTTTCTTATATAAGTGAGATAATACCTAGCACTCAATAAATATATTTAACACTCTTTTGCACTAAAATAAATCAGTTAGAGACAGGTAAAGTTAAAGATTTGCTTTAAAACTTTAATTCCTCCGATGGATTAACATAGTTTTGATTTTTAGAGAATTTATGTTCCTATTTAAAAACAGGATAAACAGTAGTCTATGTAGGATGATTTCTGTCCTGAGATAATTTAGATTTTTTTTTCTCATTCTAATGTACAATAAGAAAAGGGAGGAAGATGAAGCCCTTTGCTTTAGACTTTTTGTTCTTTTTTTCCCTCTACAAATCATTATGTTATTGCTACTACATCTTTATTAATCAGATGTTGCTTCTAAACTGAAGTATACTTTGCTTTATTTAAATTCCATTTATTTTTCTAGTTCGTTATAACATAAGATGATAGATCTTTATTTTCTTCACTATCATTTCTGCTCTGATTATTTCATAGACATCCATTTATATGAGAAAAATGGTATAAATGTTATCCATGTTAAATAGAATGAAAAGCAGAAAATGAAAACAAGCTAAGTTAAATGAGTATTCTGATAGTAAATACACAGGAAAGCTGGATTTAGATTTGGGCATAATGCTAAGTCAACCTTTTAATATAATCTCGGAGGTGCAGGCAATTTTGTCTCATTATCAACAGCTTCAAAAATGCAGGTGTCTTCCCCCTCCCCTTTTTTTTTTTTTGCTTAGGGTGTTTATGTCTTTGTGAAAAATGGGATAATGGATACAGTACAATTTGGAAAAGGTAGGTGAGTAAATAATTAGAAATGTTGTATTGTGTTTTTAAATTGCTTTGTTTAAATATGAGAAAAATAAACTTGGTATGTTACCCATTATCATGCATTTGCCAACTCAGAAGATACTCTCTATAGCAATTTATTGGTAATAATAGCAAAGCAATAGTATTCATTATTCAGCAGTTATTATTGGCTAAGGTGTTGTACTAAACATTTTACATAATTTTTGTCACAATTCTGTTAGTATTGGTATTATAATTATTCCCATTTTACAGATGAGGGCAACTGAGGTTTAGAAAGGTTAAGTAGGTTATTGAGGTTACATAACTACAAGTGGTAGTGGCAGGATACAAACTGAGGTCTGTTTTAACTACTAAGTCTATATTATATATCATAAAGCATAAATTAAAAACATGTCTCCATTGTTGCTAATTAGTTTAAGTGCTATTTGCTGTTAAAATACATTGTATTTTGCTGTCAACGGCTAGGAAATGTTATAGCAATCACTAACCCTGGAATATTTAAGCTAATGTTTAAAAAGCAATTATATTTGACTCTAGCTTGTTAATGGTATTTAGCAACAGATACAGCTTTCTAATATTCCTGGCTTATGCCAGTTGTCATAGTAAATATGTATGGGAGATAGAAAGATGAGCTAAAATTTTGAATGTTTCCATGAAGTTGATGACCTGTTTTTGAATTATCATTATTTAATGTATTAGGAATAAATTCAAAATTATATTCCTCATCAATCATTAGGAATAGGATTAAATATGTGATTGCCATTAAATAATTAACTATGATAGAAAAGTATACTTTTGGAACTAGAAACAATTTAAATATATAGAAAGCCAAGAAATCTGGACTTTCACCTACTCTTTATCTACTTTTTATCTAGGCTCAGTGATGATTAACCAACAGCAGTGGCTGTCTTGAGATTATTAGGGAATAGTGGCAAGCAAGGTCTAGTAGCTGTGTATATCCTTAAACTATTATTCAAAACTCCTTTATAAAGTATCTATTTCGGTTCTCACTGGAGGCTACCAGTGTTTGAACAGATAAGGGCAGAAGCATGTTCATTATAGAGATATAATACATACACAGTCAGAAATTCACCTTATGGTAACCCATATTAAGATGTGCCCTCTAGCATTACATTTCTTTATAGTAATGACCACTGGTATCATTAAGAAAAGAAATATTAAATCACCTATAGAAGGAAAATGTTATTTCGTAACAAGTAAATATATCTAGTTTTTTAGGTTGCTACTCATATCGTCATTATATATAGCTCTTTTGAAGAGTGTTTAAACCTTATTATCTTAGCAAATCTCTTTAACCTTCCTGCATCATAACTGTATAGAATGCCCAGTAGAATTCAGTTATTTATGTTAATTTTTAACTGATTTCTTGAGATGCTTATGTCTATCTGAAGAATCCTCCTCGAGACTTTCTTCCGAAAATGGGAGTTATTACAGTTTCAGGATTGGCGGGCTTGGTTTCAGCAAGAAAAGGTAGGGTTTTTAAGAGTATATTCTCTCTTAATGCCACGATATTAGTTTCTGAATTTTACGATCATAAGAAAACGTCATATGCTTTATTGAATATTATCTGGATAGGCTACTGTAAAGATTTTTAGATTCTGTATTACAGCATGCTTACTTTTATAAGGACTTTGTGTTTTCAAAACTATAGCTATTCCAAAGGCAGTTCAACGTCATTAGTCATTAGGGAAATGCAGATAAAAACTAGAATGAGATACCATGTCAGTTCTAACAACATTGGTCAGGATGAGACCAAGAGAAAATAAAATTTTATCTCATATATCAGTATCTCTGTCTCAAATCTTTAAAGTAGCCCCCAGAATATGGGGGATCATGACTGAGAAAATTAGTTTGAGTGATTAGTATATATTTTTACGTTAAGGTAAAACTCTCAAGAAATTTTTTCGGTAGTTAGCGACTCTTAAGGTCTTAAAAAAAAAGTTACCTAGAAAACAAAATGACAAATTATAATTTTAATAGGAACAGCTGTATATTCAAAAAAATTTTATTTCAAAATTATGACACAGTAGATTCATACAATTCTATCAGTTTTAATATATACATAGAGTCATGTAACCATCACCACAACCAGGATACAGAACAGTTATATTATTCCCAAAAAGTACCTCATGCTATCTGTCTGTAGTCAGACCTTCTTCCCACTTCTAACTCCCAGAAACACTGATCTGTTCTGTGTCACTCTAGCTCTGCCTTTTTGAGAATGCCATCTAAATGGAATCATACATAGACTGGCTTCTTTCACTCAGATTATCAAGATTGTTGCATGTGTCAATAGCTTGTTCCTTTTTGTTACTAAGTAGTATTTCTTCATATGGATGTGCCACAGTTTACTTTATCACTTACCTGTTGGACATTTGGGTTGTTTCCAGCTTTTGGTCATTAGGAATAGAGCTGCTATGAAAATTTGTATACAGGGTTTTCATTTCTCCAAGCCCTTACTAAGCTAGTGTAGTTCTCTAGTCACTAGCCATTTTGGTCACCTTTCAGTCATCCTTTGTCCACACTCCAGTTGGCAGACATTGTCCCCAAACTAAATTGCTTATATTTGGAAGGCACAGCTCTGAGCCAGTCTGGAATCTGATGTCAGGTACTTTGTAGTTTGTTTTTCCAGCTATAGTCCTAAAAGCCTCAACTCAAGGCATAATTAAGTACAAAACTGCTGTGCAATTATAAGAACATTCTAGCATCCTAACTCTAACATATCTCTCTCTCTCTCTCTCTCTCTCATATATATAACATATATAACAGATATATGTATAACATATATATATAGCATATACATGAGAGTTAGGATGGTAGAATGTTCATATATATATATAGATATAGATATAGATATCATCTGGATGGACATAACACTCTCTCTATAGCTAATATGAATGCCTCCCTATATCCTATTTCTTATTATAGTAGGCAAGCAACTTCTAATTGAATAGGTATTATAAATTATTCAGTAAGAAATAATTAAAAACCAAGATCACGATATAAAACAATAAGACTCAAAGAATTAAATTTTGAAGGAAATTGTCCAAAACGTATTACTCCGTTTCTCAGTAAAATACTTATACCATTCTTGCAAGAGAAAATGTTCCGTAGGTCATTCACCATGTTTCCAAATGTCAGAGCTAGAATAGTCTAACCCAGTGTTTTTCAAATTGGAGATCTCAACCTATTAATAGATAATGACATAAATATAATGAATCTCAGGAGACATTTTACCTTTGTTTTAAAAAATTATATTTTAAGTTCCAGGGTATATGTACAGCATGTTCAGATTTGTTACATAGGTAAACGTGTACCATGATGGTTTTCTGCACCTGTCAACCCATCAGCGAGGTATAAGCCCAGCATTCATCAGCTATTTTTCCTGATGCTCTCCCCCCGCCACCCTCCCATGACAGGCCCCAGTGTGTGTTGTTCCCCTCCGTGTGTCCATGTCTTCTCATTGCTCAGCTCCCACTTACAAGTGAGAACATGCAGTGTTTGGTTTTCTGTTCCTGTGTTAGTTTGCTGAGGATAATGGCTTTCCAGCTTCATCCATGTCCCTGCAAAGGACATGATCTCATTCCTTTTTATGGCAGCATAGTATTCCATGGTGTATATGTACCACATTTTCTTTATAAGTCTATCATTGATGGACATTTGGGTTGATTCCATGTCTTTGCTATTATGGGTAGTGCTGCAGTGAACATATGCATACATGTATCTTTATAATAGAATGATTTATATTCCTTTGGGTATATACCCAGTAATGGGATGGCTGGGTCAAATGGTATTTCCAGTTCTAAATCTTTGAGGAATCGCCACATCTTCCACAATATTTGAACTAATTTACATTCCCACCAACTATGTAAAAGCATTCATTTCTCTCCACAACTTCACCAACATCTGTTATTTTATGACTTTAGTAAAAGCTGTTCTGATTGGTGTGAGATATTATCTCATTGTGGTTTTGATTTGCATTTCTCTGATGATCAGTGATATTGAGCTCTTTTTCATGTTTATTGGCCACATGTATGTCTTCTTTTGAGAAGTGTTTGTTCATGTCCTTTGCCCATTTTTAAATGGGGTTCTTAGTTTCTTTCTTATAAATTTGCTTAAGTTCCTTGTAGATTCTGGATATTAGACCTTTGTGAGATGGATAGATTGCAAAAATTTTCTCCCGTTCTATAGGTTGTCTGTTCACTCTGATGATGGTTTCTTTTGCTGTGCAGAAGCTCTTTAGTTTAATTAGATCTCATTTGTCAATTTTTGCTTTTGTTGTGATCGCTTTTGGTGATTTCATCATAAAATTTTTGCCCATGCCTATGTCCTAAATGGTATTGCCTATATTTTCTTTTAGGATTTTTATAGTTTTGTGTTTTATGTTTTAAGTCTTTAATCCATCTTGAGTTACTTTTTGTATAAGGTGTAAGGAAGGGGTCCAATTTCAGTTTTCTGCATATGGCTAGCCAGTTTTCCCAACACCATTTATTAAATATTGAATCCTTTCCCCATTGCTTGTTTTTGTCAGGTTTGTCAAAGATCAGATGGTTGTAGATGTGTGGTTTTAGTTCTCTATTCTGTTCCATTGGTCTGTGTGCCCATTTTTGTACAAATACCTTGCTGCTTTGGCTACTGTAGCCTTGTAGTATAGTTTGAAATCAGGTAGCATGATGGCTCCAGCTTTGTTCTTTTTTGCTTAGGGTTGTCCTGGCTATATGAGCTCTTTTTTGGTTCCATGTAAATTTTAAAATAGTTTTTTTCTAATTCTGTGAAGAATGTCAATGATAACTGAATGGGAATAGCATTGAATCTGTAAATTCCTTTGGGCAGTATGGCCATTTTCACGATATTGTTTCTTCCTATCCATGAGCATGAAACGTTTTTCCATTTGTTTTTGTCTTCTCTGATTTCCTTGAGCAATGGTTTGTAGTTCTCCTTGAAGAGGTCTGTCACTTCCCTGTTAACTGTATTCCTAAGTATTTTATTCTTTTATGGCAATTGTGAATGGGAGTTAATTTGTGATTTGGCTCTCTGCTTACCTGTTGTTGGTGTATAGGAATGCTAGCAAATTTTGGACATTGATTTTTGTATCTTGAGGCTTAGCTGAAGTTGCTTATCAGCTTAAGAAGCTTTTGGGCTGAGTTGACGGGATTTTCTAGATACAGGGATCATATTGTCTGCAATCAAAGATAATTTGACTTCTTCTCTTCCTATTTCAGTACCCTTTATTTTTTTCTCTTGCCTGATTGCCCTGGCGAGAACTTCCAGTACTATGTTGAATAAGAGTGGTGAAAGAGGGCATCCTTTTCTTGTGCCAGTTTTCAAGGGGAATGCTTCCAGCTTTGCCCATTCATTATGATATTGGCTATGGGTTTGTCATAAATGGCTCTTATTATTTTGAGGTGTGTTCCTTCAATATCTAGTTTATTGAGAGTTTTTAACATGAAGGGATGTTGAGTTTTATCAAAGGCCTTTTCTCCGTCTATTCAGATAATCATGTGATTTTTGTCTTTAGTTCTTTTTACATGATGAATTACATTTATTGATTCGCATATGTTGAACCAGCCTTGCATCCCAGGGATGAAGCCAACTTGATCATGGTGGATAAGCTTTTTGATGTGCTTCTGGATTTGGTTTGCCAGTATTTTATTGAGGATTTTTGCATTGATGTTCATAAGGAATATTGGCCTGAAGTTTTCTTTTTCTTTTTTTTGTTGTATCTCTGCCAGGTTTTGGTATCAGGATGATGCTGGCCTCATACAATTAGTTAGGGAGGAGTCCCTCCTTTTCAGTTGTTTGGAATAGTTTCAGAAGAAATGGTACCAGCTCCTCTTTGTACCTCTGATAGAATTCAGATGTAAATCCATCTGGTCCTGGGGTTTTTTTGGTTGGTAGAATATTTATTACTGCCTCAATTTCAGAACTTTTTGCTGGCCTATTCAGGGATTCAACTTCTTCCTGGTTCAGTCTTGGGAGGGTGTATGCGTCCAGAAATGTATCCATTTCTAGATTTTATAGTATATTTGCATAGATGTGGTTGTAGTATTCTCTGATGGTGTTTTGTATTTCTGTGGGATCAATGGTGGTATCCTCCTTATCATTTCAGATTGTGTTTATTTGAATATTCTCTCCTTTTTTCTTTATTAGTATAATTAGCAGTCTATTTTATTGATGTTTTTCAATAAAATCATCTCCTCGATTTGTTGATTTTTTTTTTTTTTTTTTTTTTGAAGGGATTTTTGTGCCTCTGTCACCTTCAGCTCTGAAGCTTGGTTATTTCTTGTCTTCTGCTAGCTCAGTGGTTTGTTGGCTCTTGGTTCTCTAGTTATTTTAGTTGTCATGTTAGGATGTCAATTTGAGATCTTTTTAGCTTTTTGATGTGGGCATTTAATGCTATAAATATCCCTCTTAACACTACTTTAGCGGCATTGCAGATTCTGGCACGTTGTCTCTTTGTTCTCATTAGTTTAAAAGAACATCTTGGTTTCTGCCTTAATTTCATTATTTACCCAGAAGTCATTCAAGAACAGCTTGTTCAATTTCCATGTAGTTGTGCGGTTTTGAGAGAGTTTCTTAATCTTGAGTTCTAATTTGATTGTGCTGTGGTCTGAGAGACTGTTATGGTTTCAGTTCTTTTACATTTGCTGAGGAGTGTTTTACTTCCGATTATGTGATCAATTTTAGAGTAAGTGCCACATGGCACTGAGAAAAATGTGTATTCTGTTTTTGTTTTTGTTTTTGTTTTTTTCCTGGAGTGGAGAGTTCTGTAGATGTCTATCAGGTCCACTTGATCTAGAGTTGAGTTCAAGTCCCAAATATCTTTGGTAATTTTCTGTCTCGATGATCTGTCTGATACTGACAGTGGAGTATTAAAGTCTCCCACTATATTATGTGTGGGTCTGTATCTCTTTTTAGGTCTTTAAGTACTTGCTTTATGAATCTGGGTGCTCTTGTATTGGGTGCATATATATTTAGGATAGTTAGCTCTTCTTGTTGAATTGAACCCTTTACCATTATGTAATGTCCTTCTTTGTGTTTTTTGACATCTGTTGGTTTAAAGTCTGTTTTGTCAGACACTAGGATTGCAACCCCTGATTTTTTTCTGCTTTCCATTTGCTTGGTAAATGTTCCTGCATCCTTTATTTTGAGTCTGTGTGTGTCTTTGCACATGAGATGTGTCTCTTGAATACAGCACACCGATGGGTCTTGTCTTTTTGTCTGGCTTGCCATCCTGTGTCTTTTAATTGGGGCATTTAGTCCATTTTCATTTAAGGTTAATATTGTTATGTGTGAATTTGATCCTGTCATAATGGTGCTGGCTGGTTAATTTTGCAGACTTGTTAATGTAGTTGCTTCATAGTGCCATTGGTCTGTGTACTTCAGTGTGTTTTTGTAGTGGCTGGTAATGGTTTTTCCTTTCCGTGTTTAGTGCTCCCTTTGAGAGCTCTTGCAGCGCTGGTGTGGTGGTGATGAAATCCCTCAGTATTTGCTTGTCAGGATGCATTTTATTTAAAAATAGAGGAGAACAGCAAATATCAGAGTAGTTTTTTCTTGCAGACTGGCCTCTCTTATCAGGTAAAGAGAGGATGACTGTAAGTCTTTTAAAAATCTTTAAAATGACACATAAGGAAAAACTGCCACCTGCTATGTTTAGGAGCAGCACAAGTAGGGGAATTTGGTTAAGTCAAGGGAACTTACATCAAGAGATATTAGAATTATGAAATAAGAAATTTAACTATAGGTAACGGAATAACAGCGAGCAGGACTAGAGTAAAGGAGCAACTTAGGACATTTTAATATACTTAAACCCTCTTTCTGCATACCACAAAAGTCTAAATCTAAAGAAAAGCTAAACTAGTTCGAATCAGCCTGGCCGCCCGCCACCCCTCACCTCAGTCCATTATAGACATGACTATAGAAAGCTTCCTTAATAATAGTTAAACCAGACCGATAGAGACCTCTAGTTTTTCTCTTACGTAAACTGCAAATTTGCCTGCAAACATTCATTTTCATTTGTATAATATACCAGATAGGCTGTTCCCTTTTTAGATTAGGGGTTGTATAAGCTGCTTCAGATCATGAAAGTACTTATCCCAATTTAAAAATCCATCATCCAATTACCCAGATCATATATACAGTCTAAGATACTCAGAGAAGCATTTAACGTACATATTATTTTGAATCAACAGTTACTTGGAACTAAGCTATGGCTTAAAGTGGTGGATTTCAAACTATTCTGTAGAACCCTTAGTTTCATGGAAGTGTTTAGTGGTGGTATCAGGATAAAGGAAAAGCCATATAGCCAGGGTTTGATACAGAGCTTCCTACCCCAAAGTTAGTCACAGCAGCATCAAGTTTATAGGTTTTATATATTGAATTTCCTAGGGAGATTCTATTTGAAAGATATTTTGAAAGGATTTTGTTACCAAAAAAAGATATGAAAATAACTCTTAAATGATGCATAGTTAAGGCACTTTTTGATATGCATTAATTATGTCAAGTTACTTGCGATTATTATTCAGTATTCTAAATCAGTGACATGAAGGAGTTATGCACCTGTTAAAGTCCTTAGCTGATTATTTAGTTGAGTAACTAACCTTCCTAAATACTTAATCAAAAAGGAGACGTAAGAGAGAGTCCATTTCACTTTAATATGGTGTCACAAACACAGTAGTTAATTAATTCTCTATATTATCATGCTTTATTAGATACTTGCAAAATTGTGGTTATAAATTTGGGTTTCGTAGGACATGAAAAATACCTAGCTTTCAAGCAGCAGAAAATCATCCATTCCTTTTGTGTAGGTAATTGTCAGTATTAGATTGAGAATACTTTTGTTAAATTGGACATGACAGCTAAGGGGTAATTGACTTGAGATCCTTAAGGGCATTTTGGCTTCCATCTTGATTGGTATAATTACATAAAAAGTAATTTAACAGAGTGTCATGGCTTACCAGGGGAGCAAAGAAAGCATTACGGTATAAGAACATCAAGTCTCTGGTGGCATATATTTGGAGTTTAATAATTTATTTGCATTTTATAGGTTCCAAGTTTAAGAAAATTACTTATCCTCTGGGACTGGCCACTTTAGGAGCAACTGTTTGCTACCCAGTTCAGTCCATAATAATTGCTAAGGTAAGTTCTTTTTAAATAATAGCAACATTTCAGTATTTGTTTAAACTCTCAGTGTGACAATATTTAAATGTTACACAGCACCTTCAACATTTAATTTTAAGAGATGTAGTTGGTGTCAACTCTGTTGGCCAAATCACATTAGCATCTCAGCATGGTAAATGCCATTCTTAATAGGATGAATTTGTTTAAATATAATTCAACAATGTAAAGGCAGATTTGAGGATTACGTTCAGAGACACTGAATTAGAATTTATGGGGAGAAATACTGCTCTATTATTAAGGTATATAAACTTCAATTTTTATGTAAAAGAAGATTAAAATACTAGCAGCTGTTTGGTTCAGCAGATTAACCTGACATGAGAAACAACCAGTTGATAGATTGGCTTCAGTGGTTTTTGAACGTAAAACACACACACACACACACACACACACACACACACACGAACTCAATATTGAAACCACTTAGAACTAAGAAACACCTGTATAAATGCTTATTATAGTTGTTTTGTCTTTTTCTTGTGAGCTTAAGTACAAATCCAGATTCTTTTAATGATTTGAACAGTTTTTGTCAGTATTTTATTTTTAACACATGTTCAGATTGAGAAGGAAAACTTTGGGTTATGCATTTTTCTCCCTCTTTTCCTTCTCCTCTTAATTCCCAACAGTTAACATATCCCCCTCATGCTTGAAACAATGTGTGGTGTTACCAGAAGGACTTTCTGTACTTGTATTCCCATTGCTTCATCTCTTTAACTATTGATGTAGAGAAAGTTGCCTATTGAGAGTGTCAAGGATATGGTGTACTATGTAGTTTGTAATGTGATCAAACTATAGAAGCTCATAACAGAGGAAGAGAACATTATTCATTAAGTCTACTTATACCTGAAATAATTGATAACATGGTAAACTTATTTTTAAAACTTTCTTAATAATTTACATAGGAATTAACCACTGAAATCAATAAAATGCTAGTATTGGAAGAAAACATTAAGCTCATTTAATTCAACTTTGATCTTTTCTCATTTATCTATAGGGAAACTGTGGCTCAGAGGAGTTTCATAGTGACTGATTTGCCCAACATCATACTGAGCTTCAGATTTTTTGGCCTCCATGTTCATTACTCCTCCCAGTGGATGATGCTTCCACTGATTCTTCTTTTTTTTTTTTCTGTTTTTTTGAGATGGAGTCTTGCTTTGTCACCCAGGCTGGAGTGCAATGGCGCAATCTTGGCTCACTGCAGCCTCCGCCTCCTGGATTCAAGTAATTCTCCTGCCTCAGCCTCCCGAGTAGCTGGGATTATAGGCGCCCACCACCATGTCCAGCTAATTTTTGTAATTTTAGTAGAGACGGAGTTTCACCAGGTTGGCCAGGCTGGTCTCGAACTCCTGACCTCAGGTGATCCATCTGCCTCGGCCTCCCAAAGTGCTGGGATTATCGGCGTGAGCCACTGTGGCCAGCCCTGATTCTTCTTTTTTCTAAGAGTAATGACATCATGGTTGTTTTTAAAAATTGTGCCTGCTTATCTTTAGATAATCTAAATATTTCAGAAAAGTTTAGGGGAAAAAAATCGCCCAAAATGCATCTATCCATACAAATATCCATGTCCACATTTGGATGGAATGTTCTTCTAGACATCTTAACATACATACACAGAGATAGAAAAACAAATGTATGAATAGACAGGTAAGAATGAGATCATAGTATGTGTCTTATTTTTATTTTTTAAAATAAAGTATTGAATTTTACTTTTACAAAAGGAAAAAAAAGAATTGCTGAACTTCAAATAGCAATTTTTCTAATATAAGAGATTAACTTGTAAATGTTCTTCTGGGGTAAATAATTGTTACTTTAATTCTTAGGGTTGAAATCCTTGCTTTTCTTTTGACTATAATAATATCATATTTAATATTTTAAAAATTCAAATATATAATTTTTTTAACCTGAGATTCATGATGGACTTTAGAGAGTCTGTAGCACACCCTCCTCTCCAAAACTTTATGAAAAGTCATGTGTGTACAAGAAAAACCTTATTTGACATAATCAGGACTAGTAGTTAGCAATTAATCAAAAGTGTTAAAGCAGCGAGTTGTAAAAATATATATAAAAATATATACCCACAATTTTACTTCAAATTAAAACATAAGTGTCTTTCTTCAGCCTGGCCAATATGGTGAAACCCCATCTCTAGTAAAAATACAAAAATTAGCCAGGCCTGGTGGCGGGCGCCTGTAATTCCATCTGCTCGGGAGGCTGAGGCACAAGAATCACATGAACCCAGACAGCAGAGGTTGCAGTGAGCCGAGATTGCGCCATTGCACTCCATCCAGCCTGGGAGACAGATTGAGACTCCATCTCAAAAAAAAAAAAAAAAAAAAAAAAAGTCTTTCCTTTTCTCTGTTTTGAAGTAGGGCTTTTCTTTGAGTATTGGTCTACTGGTTAAAGATCTATAACATCTTTCCAACGGTAAGCCATGTTTGTAGTATGTCTTCTACAATTTCCAGATTAGGTTCCTTTAAAATAGAATGAACAATTAAAAACATTTAAAAAAAGATGAGTGCAGAATCCTTTTAGATGTTTATTACTTCTCCCAGCTGTTATAATTGTCTTGCTCACCTCTAATTTCATAGCAGTTATTTTTTTAGCCATTCACATCTGTGTCTTTATGAAGCATTTAACTTAATTTTCCTAGAAACAATAATTATTTTTATAATTGTATTTTATCATATTATGTTACATTTAGACTGTTTAATTACAAGTAGAACTGATGTAGCAACTTGGGGAAAAAGGGAACTTACTCTTGATAAGCATACTAATCAACTTCCGAAAGATAGTACCTTAGCATTTTGGAGAGCACCTGGTAGGAATGAATGTTCAGCATTCTACAAACATCATTTATAATAAATTTAAAACATTTTATTAATCAGTCACGTCTCCTAAAAGGATGTCAGGTGAGAGCTTTTTACTGTATCTGTATTTTTCTGAAGGAAAGGGCCTATAGCTTTCAAGAGCTTCTCCAAGGTGTCTATGATATTAAAAAGTTTAAGAAATGATAGTCTAGAAGGTCCTTTGAACAATGAAAGACTCACTCCAGTTATTCATCATTTTGAAAATACTCTTCAAGATGGAATTACTCTTTGCTCTTTATAATTTTCCTCACAATATTTTTATTATTAACTTATGTAATGAGTAACAAGTAGTCTGTCTTTGAAAGCTATAAAATATCTAAGAATAGACTTACCAAATAATGTTTTAATACCTGTTTAAAAGAAAAATAAACTATCAAACTTTACTGAAGGGTATTTTTAAATTTTCACAATATTTAATTGATGAATAAAGATTAAATATATTCAAGGTGTACAACATGATGATTTGACATACATATATAGTGTAATGATTATTACAATCAAATTAACACATCCATCACCACCCATGCAGCATATTACATACCCAGAATTTGTTCATCTTATGACTGAAAGTTTGTTCCCTTTGACCAACATCTCATTTACCTCACTCCTATCCCCTGTCAACCTCCATTCTACTCTCTGCTTCTATTCTGCATATATATCAAAAAAAAAAAAATGAAATCAGTATCTTGAAGAAATATATGCACCTCCATGTTCATTGCAGCATTATTCACAATAGTCAAGATTAGAAACAACCTAAGTGTCTCTCAGTAGATAAATGGATAAAGATAATTCGGTACATATATACAACAGAGTGCTATTTAGCCATTAAAAATAGAAATTCTGCCATTTGCAACAGCATGGATAACCCAGAGGACATTATACTCAGTGAAATAAGATAGACACAGAAAGACAAATACTGTTTGATCTCACTTATATGTAAAGAATGTTTAACAAAAAATCTTCAATATCTTTGGAGATATATCCTGTTTCTGGATGAAAGACTAAATGTTGAAATATGGCAGGTGTTTCAAAATCTAGAAATTTAATTCAGTTCCTACAAAAGCCCTGGATTTGAATGGAGTGTGACATTCATTCACCTAATATTTGTTGTCTGTCTACTGTGTATTGGTTACTATAGCATACATAATAAAATAGATCAAGAGGACAAAAGAGAATATTCAATCAATTATATTGAGTATATCTTTGTACACATGAGGGTAGGGATGCATATGTGGTACAGGTGGCATTTCAAATCAGTGTGTAATGGAAATGATAGATTTTTTTTTTTTTTCGAGAAATGTGTTGGGATAATTGGCTGTTTTGAAAATTACTCAGACCTTTACCAACTATCGTGGGAAAACTAATTCTAGGTGGAATAAACATCTAACCATAAACTAGAATACTATAAAAGGTATGAGAAGAAATAAGAGGAATACCTGTTTAATCTTGAGATAGGAAAGGCTTTCTTTCTTTTTTTTTTTTTTTTAGTTTTTTTTTTTTTATATTTTTATTTTTATTTTTATTTATTATTATACTTTAAGTTGTAGGGTACATGTGCATAACGTGCAGGTTTGTTACATATGTATACTTGTGCTATAAGTTGGTGTATGCACCCATCAACTCATATTTATATGAGATACCATCTCACAATCTCTTCAGTTAGAACGGCTTATCATTAAAAGTCAGGAAACAGTGCTGGAGAGGATGTGGAGAAATAGGAACACTTTTTACACCGTTGGTGGGACTGTAAACTAGTTCAACCATTATGGAAAACAGTATGGCGATTCCTCAAGGATCTTAGAACTAGATGTACCATACATGACCCAGCCATCCCATTACTGGGTATATACCCAAGGATTATAAATTATGCTGCTATAAAGACACATGCACATCGCATGTTTATTGCAGCACTATTCATACTAGCAAAGAGACTTTGAATCAACCTAAAATGTCCATCAGTGACAGACTGGATTAAGAAAAATGTGGGCAATATATACACCCATGGAATACTATGCAGCCATAAAAAGGATGAGTTTGTGCCCCTTTGTAGGGACATGGATGGCAGCTGTCCATCATTCTTGTGCAAACTATCAAGAACAGAAAACCAAACACCGCATGTTCTCACTCATAGGTGGGAACTGAACAATGAGATCACTTGACTCAGGAAGGGGAAACATCACACACCGGGCCTATCATGGGGAGGGTAGGTAGGATTGCATTGGGAGTTATACCTGATGTAAATGACGAGTTGATGGGAAAGGCTTTCTTAAGCAAATTACAATCTAGAAGCCATCAAAGAAAAAGTTGACATATTTGACAACATCAAAATTAATACATTTCTGTAGATTACAATATTACCATACACAATGGTAATGGATACATGAAAAACTAGGAAAACTATTTGTAACATATGTGACAAAGCACTAATATCCTTCATGTATTAAGAACTCCTATAAATCAATGAGCAAAAGATGAATGTGCCCTCTGGGAAAATGAAAAAATACCTGAACAAGCAGTCTACAAAATAAGAAACAAAAATGGCCTAATGTACGTAAGATACTTGATTTCATCAACAAATAAATGCAAATTTGAAAAATCATTTAGATATTGGTTTTTAGCCTTTAAATTTGACAAAGATTTAAAAGACTTATAATATCACTGCTGGTAAATAGGGTAGGAAAACAGATATATACTCTTGGTGGGAATGTAAATTGCTGCAGTATATTGCTGACTTTCTGGAGAGCAACATGGTAATACTGTCAAATTAAAATGTGTGTACTCTTCAGTGCAGAAATTTCAGCTCTAGGAATTTATTTTGAGGAAATACTATAAGGGTTATGGTCCCAGTTGTATGTATAAGGATACTAATTTCATCATTGCTTATACTTGCCATCTACCTACCCACAAAAAGGAAAACAGTCCATATGCTCACCAATAGGGGATTTGTTAAATCATTGTGCCTCAACAGGGAATTTGTTCAACAAATTGTGTTGCATCCATTATAGAATACTAAACTAAGAAGCAAATTTAAAAAGTAGACCTATGGCATATAAAGTAATATAGAACCATGCCTTTGAAATATTGTCAAGCTTTTAAAAAAATAATATCTCAGAATAACATGTTTACTGTGATCCCAAGTATTTGAAAAGGAAAACAAACTAAATACATGTGTAATTTATTTTAAAATTTAATTGAAAAATTAATTGAGATTGTATTATGTAATCTATTCTGTAACTTCTTCAAATTAGTGGTTCATCATGGACTTCCATTCATGCCAGTACATATAGATATACCTCATCTTTTTTGAAAGATCTATAAATATTAACATTACATTTGTTTTAAAATCTGTGTATGTATAATGTATGTATGAGTAAAAATTCAGGAAGAATATATGTATAACTGTTAACCAAGGTTATATTTGGGGAGGAGGAGGAATTTCTTTATATTAGTTTATTACTTAACTTTTCAAGTATAGAGATATACTTAGTAAAAACAATAAATATTTTTATTTGAGGATGGAAACATAATTTTTTAAAAATTTATGTTTGTAGAAATTGTAATCCTGGAAAACCCCTCAAAACATCTTCAAAACTTGAAAAATCAATGGCTGTTGAAATTACTTTAACTATAATAAACAAAAGGATTGGAGAAGAATAGGAAAAAGAAGAAATCAGAAGTAGATTTTCAAAGAGAAATAGAGATGAATGAAAATAACAGTAACTTTAGGAATTCAGCCAGCATCCCATTCTCTTCTTGAGTGTATTTATCAGTCATTGTTTATTTTACCTTTCTACCACAAAAGAATATTATTCTTTGGAGGAATTAGTTGATGCTTTTTATTTCTTTATGAATGGAGAAAGCACCATCAAATTTTAAGCAAAAGCATTAACTTTGTAGCATGCTAAAAATCTCATTTTCTCAGTCAGCAGTTCATTATCTCGAACTATATTCCCCAAACTTCTGTTAATACAGTTTTCACTTACATCAAATCACCATGTTATATACCTTAAATAGATACAATTTTATATATGTCAGTCTAATCTCACTAAAGCTGAAAAAAATTTTTAAAAAGACATAGTTTCAAATTTATATGTTACAGTGTGAATGCAGATTATACATTATAACCCTTTGCGTGACACAACAATTTTTTCATATAAAATTTTAGAAATGGTGCTTTGTGTTATATGATTTAGAGATTTATATCTTTATTGATTCTGATCTGAGTGTTCACATAAAATACCTGACAAATCTAAAATACATTTTTGATTTTAACTTTTAAAAATATGTTATTTGACTTACTTTTTGTTTTAATTAGGTAACAGGGAAAAAGATATATGCTACAAGCCAGCAAATTTTTGGAGCAGTGAAATCACTGTGGACAAAAAGCAACAAAGAAGAGTCACTCCCTAAACATAAAGAAAAAACTAAGGTAGAGTTTACATGGAGCAAGGCGGTCAACATTGAGTTTTGTTTGAGTGGGTGTTGGCTTGTAATGAGGGTACTGGACAGAGGTCGAGGATAAAATGAGAAAGTAGATGAAGGAATTAGTAAAATGATTTACTTATGAAGGAAAAATCTGTTTGATAAACAGCTAGGATCCTCTGTCGAAATAGAAGTACCTGCAAAAACAACTGACGTCTTGAAACACTCAGTGCCCTTGCCAACAGAACTCAGCTCTGAAGCGAAGACCAAATCAGAATCCACTTCAGGTTTGTTGGGTATAAGTTAATTTTGTTTTCATTCTTTTCTTAAATAATTTGATTGCATTATCATTAGTGGTTTGAACTAAGATGTGTTCTCCCCATAAATATTTTGTCTTTTTCAATCTGTGGTTTGTGTTTCTTTTTAGGTTATGAGGTACTTAGGTACCTGCAATGGCTTTAAATTACCACATAGTTCATAATATAGATCTTTGTATGTGAGTATATAGAGTAGCACCAACACGTTGATTGGGTGAAGCATTTAATATAACTTTATAAATTTGAGCTATTTTATCAGGTGGGGGAAATGGGCCTTTCTAGATTCTGTAATTTTAAAGGGATGAGTCACACCTACATAAAGAAATGTCAGCTTCCATTTTTTGTGCTATTTACCTATCAGTCTCCCTGTCAATCTTAAGACTGTTTTATTTTTATTAAGTTTAGTTTTATTAAGTTTAGGCACCAAAAGAACTTTCAGCATCAAATAGTAGAAATATCATCAATTATAATACTTATAATGTTGCTGGTATTCCATACTGGCAATAAATACTTTGTGAAACCAAACAGTGACAATTATACTTTCTAAACAAATACTGCCATGATTTTACTGTGATCACAAAGAAGGTGACAGAGTGTTTAATACCATTTTGACAATGTATTCTTATGGATTTGCATAGGTTTATCTATATGTACAATGTGAATTGTAAAACCCGTTGTCTTATTGCAAAGGAAAGGTGACTAACTCAGAGGTTGGGGAATAATAATATCCACCCTTTATCAAACACATACTGTGATGCAGAGAGCTAGAAGTATATTATGTTATTCAGCCCTTACCCACAAAACAAAACAAAAACCTCTGCTGGATCGGTAATTATTCCCATTTTATGATGAAGAGACTGAGACTCAGGGAGCTAAAATAACTTGCCCCAAATCATATAGCTTGTGAGTAGCAGAGTTGTGTTTATGGCCTAGATCTTCTTGACATCAGAGTCTAAGCTCTTTCCATTGTGTATAGGTTATCTAATTTAAAACCGGAATTTAGTCTCTAATTTCAGCCCCCTCCTCTCACTTAATCTTCATAAAAACTGTCATTGAATAACAAACCTGATTTGAGTTTTACTATTTTCCTCTGTCCTCTCTCCTAACTAATCAAGACAAGTTTTACAGTTTTTAGACTCTCTGAATAATCTGCAGGTGACCATATTCTCACAAGAATATAATGTATGGTCATTTTTCCAAATGCCTGTTAATTCCAAAGTATCTTTATGAAGATGAAACATACTACACCTTAACAGTGGGACCAAAACCTTCCAAAGCTAATGTCTTTTTGTTCACACATCTAGATTCTGGAACCCTTTATTTGCCTGTCTTGGGTGACGTGGTATATGAAAAGCATTCTATCGAGATGATGCAGAGGGAGAAAGAGATGCCAGTGCTACTCATTCTTATCATATATGTCTTGGTCAGTTTGAGCTGCTGTAAAAAATACCATAGACTGGGTGACTTATAAACAACAGATATTTATTTCTTACAGTTCTAGAGACTGAAATTCTGAGATCAGGGTGCCAACATGGTCAGGTTCTGGTGAAGGCCCTTTTCTGGCTCGTAGACAGCCTACTTCTCATTGTGTTCTCACATGGCAGAGAGCAGAGGGAAGCAAGTTCTCTCAAGATTCATAAGGGCACTATTGATCCCATTCACGAACGTTCCACCGTCATCACCTCCTCTAATTCTAATCACTTCCCAAAGCTCCCCACCTCCTAATACCATCATAATGGGGGAGATAGGGTCTCAACATGTGAACTTTTGGGGCATACCAACACCCAGTACATAAAAATATATCATTTGGAGTTTATTATACAGTATAACCTTGGGATTCACCATTTCCACGTTTCATATGTAGAATAAAACAGTTTTTTTTCACCATGGGAAACAGTAGTGATTGTGAGCACAGGTTATAGAATAACACTTGAATCAAAATCCCAGATCCAGCATTTACTAGTTCTGTTACCTGGGACAGGTTATCAAACACTTCAAGCCACAGTCTCCTCATCCAACAAAAAAGGGACAATAACAGTTCTCACATGGTTGTGAGGATTACATGAGATATTGCATGTAAAGCACTAACTACAATGCCAGGGACATACTAAAGCGTATCAGTGGGTATTAAAATATATCATTATTATCATTTGCCTAGAGTAATTAGCCATTTTGATGAGAAACAGATTTTCACTGAGCATACTTAAGGAGCAAGTCACTTACCTAGTGAGCCTAGCCATGGCTACCACTTAATCACCATACAGAAGAGATAGGGTGTACTGTCCAACTATATGTTGTGGCTCTGAATATGAGTTTGGTGGTTCTCTACCATCTCATGTACATTAATGGAGAAAATTGTTATTTTGGGAATCACAAATTTAGAAATTTGGTGTCATAGACCTCTTCAAGAATCTGATGAAAGCGGAATGAAATCTCTCACAGTCTTACAAAATTAATGTCCCTCTAAAGCAGAAGTTGAGAAACTATGGCTCGTATGCCAATTCTGACTCGACTCACTATTTTTTTTTAGGTGATAAATATGCAAAACCTATATTCTTTATTTTTTAAAAAAATTCTACTTTAAGTTCTAGGGTACATGTGCACAACGTGCAGGTTTGTTACATAGGTATACATGCGCCATGTTGGTGTGCTGCACCCATTAACTCATCATTTACATTAGGTATTTATCCTAATGCTGTCCCTCCCCCATCTCCCCCACCACAAAATAGGCCCCTGTGTGTGATGTTCCCCACGCTGTGTCCAAGTATTCTCATTATTCAATTCCCACCTGTGAGTGAGAACATGCAGTGTTTGGTTTTCTGTCCTTGTGACAGTCTGCTTAGAATGATGGTTTCCAGCTTCATCCATGTCGCTACAAAGGACATGAACTCATCCTTTTTTAAGGCTGCATAGTATTCCATCGTGAGTATTTGCCACATTTTCTTAATCCAGTCTATCATTGATAGACATGTGGGTTGGTTCCATGTTTTTGCTATTGTGAATAGTTCCACAATAAACATATACCCAGTAATGGGATGTCTGGGTCAAATGGTATTTCTAGTTCTAGATCCTTGAGGAATCGCCACACTGCCTTTCACAATGGTTGAACTAGTTTACACTCCCACCAACAGTGTAAAAGCGTTCCTATTTCTCCACATCCTCTCCAGCACCTGTTGTTTCCTGACTTTTTAATGATCGCCATTCTAACTGGTGTGAGATGGTATCTCATTGTGGTTTTGATTTGCATTTCTCTGATGGCCAGTGATGATGAGCATTTTTTCATGTGTCTGTTGACTGCACAGATGTCTTCTTTTGAGAAGTGTCTGTTCATATGCTTCACCCACTTTTTGATGGGGTTGTTTGTTTTTTTCTTGTAAATATGTTTAAGTTCTTTGTAGATTCTGGATATTAGCCCTTTGTCAGATGGGTAGATTGCAAAGATTTTCTCCCATTCTGTAGGTTTACCTGTTCACTTTGATGGTAGTTTCTTTTGCTGTGCAGAAACTCTTTAGTTTAATTAGATTCCATTTGTCTATTTTGTCTTTTGTTGCCATTGCTTTTGGGGTTTTAGTCATGAAGTCCTTTCCCATGCCTATGTCCTAAATGGTATTGCCTAGGTTATCTTCTAAGGTAAAAGGTTTTAGGTCTAACATTTAAGTCCTTAATCCATCTTGAATTAATTTTTGTATAAGGTGTAAGGAAGGGATCCAGTTTCAGCTTTCTACATATGGCCAGCCAATTTTCCCAGCACCATTTATTAAAAAGGGAATCCTTTCCCCATTTCTTGTTTTTGTCAGGTTTGTCAAAGGTCAGATGGTTGTAGATGTGTGGTGTTCTTTCTGAGGCCTCTGTTCTGTTCCATTGGTCTATATCTCTGTTTTGGTACTAGTACCATGCTGTTTTGGTTACTGTAGCCTTGTAGTATAGTTTGAAGTCAGGTAGCATGATGCCCCCAGCTTTGTTCGTTTGACTTAGGATTGTCTTGGCAATGCGGGCTCTTTTTTGGTTCCATATAAACTTTAAAGTAGTTTTTTCCAATTCTGTGAAGAAAGTCATTGGTAGCTTGATGGGGATGTCATTGAATCTGTAAATTACCTTGGGCAGTATGGCCATTTTCATGATATTGATTCTTCCTGTCCGTGAACATGGAATATTCTTCCATTTGTTTGTGTCCTCTTTTGTTTCATTGAGCAGTGGTTTGTAGTTCTCCTTGAAGAGGTCCTTCACATCCCTTGTAAGTTGTATTCCTAGGTATTTTATTCTCTTTGTAGCAATTGTGAATGGGAGTTCACTGATGGTTTGGCTGTCTGATTGTCTGTTATTTGTGTATAGGAATGCTTGTGATTTTTGCACATTTATTTTGTATCCTGAGACTGCTGAAGTTGCTTATCAGCTTAAGGAGATTTGGGGCTGAGACGATGGGGTTTTCTAAATATACAATCATGTCATCTGCAAACAGGGACAATTTGATTTCCTCTTTCCCTAGTTGAATACCCTTTATTTCTTTCTCTTGCCTGATTGCCCTGGCCAGAACTTCCAACACTATGTTGAATAGGAGTGGTGAGAGAGGGCATCCCTGTCTTGTGCCAGTTTTCAAAGGGAATGCTTCCAGTTTTTGCACATTTAGTATGATACTGGCTGTGGGTTTGTCATAAATAGCTCTTATTATTTTGAGATACGTTCCATCAGTACCTAGTTTATTGAGAGTTTTTAGCATGAAGGGCTGTTGAATTTTGTCAAAGGTCTTTTCTGCATCTATTGAGATAATCATGTGGTTTTTGTCATTGGTTCTGTTTATGTGATGGATTACGTTTATTGATTCGTGTATGTTGAACCAGCCTTGCATCCCAGGGATGAAGCCAACTTGATCGTTGTGGATAAGCTTTTTGATGTGCTGCTGGATTCGTTTTGCCAGTATTTTATGGAGGATTTTCGCATCGATGTTCATCAGGGTATTGGTCTAAAATTCTCTTTTGTTGTTGTGTCTCTGCCAGGCTTTGGTATGAGGATGATGTTGGCCTCATAAAATGAGTTAGGGAGGATTCCCTCTTTTTCTATTGATTGGAATAGTTTCAGAAGGAATGGTACCAGCTCCTCCTTGTACTTCTGGTAGAATTTGACTGTGAATCTGTCTGGTCCTGGACTTTTTTTGGTTGGTAGGCTGTTAATTGTTGCCTCAATTTCAGAGCCTGTTATTGGTCTATTCAGACATTCAACTTCTTTCTGGTTTAGTCTAGGGAGGTTGTATGTGTCCAGGAATACATCCATTTCTTCTAGATTTTCAAGTTTATTTACGTAGAGGTGTTTATAGTATTCTCTGATGGTAGTTTGTATTTCTGTGGGGTTAGTGGTGATATCCCCTTTATCATTTTTTTTTATTGCATCTATTTGATTCTTCTCTCTTTCCTTATTTATTAGTTTTGCTAGTGGTCTATCAGTTTTGTTGATCTTTTCAAATAACCAACTCCTGGATTCATTGTTTTTTTTTTTGAAGGATTTTTTTGTGTCTCTATCTCCTTCAGTTCTGCTCTTATCTTAGTTATTTCTTGCCATCTGGTAGCTTTTGATTTTGTTTGCTCTTGCTTCTCTAGTTCTTTTAATTGTGATGTTAGGATGTTCATTTTAGATATTTCCTACTTTCTCTTGTGGGCATTTAGTGCTATAAATTTCCCTGTACACACTGTTTTAAATGTGTCTCAGAGATTCTGGTACATTGTGTCTTTGTTCTCATTGGTTTCAAAGAACATCTTTATTTCTTCCTTCGTTTCGTTATGTACCCAGTAGTGCTTCAGGAGCAGGTTGTTCAGTTTCCATGTAGTTGTGCAGTTTTGAGTGTGTTCATTAATCCTGAATTCTAATTTGATTGCACTGTGGTCTAAGAGACAATTTGTTGTGATTTCTCTTCTTTTACATTTGCTGAGGAGTGCTTTTCTTCCAACTATGTGGTCAATTTTGGAATAAGTGCGATGTGGTGCTGAGAAGAATGTATATTCTGTTGTGTTGAGGTGGAGAGTTCTGTAGATATCTCTTAGGTCTGCTTGATGCAGAGTTGAGTTCAAGTCCTCGGTATCCTTGTTAACCTTCTGTCTCATTGATCTGTCTAATATTGACAGTGGGGGGTTAAAGTCTCCCATTATTATTGTGTGGGGTCTAAGTCTCTTTGTAGGTCTCTAAAGACTTGTTTTATGAATCTGGGTGCTCCTGTATTGGGTACATATATATTTAGGATAGTTAGCTGTTCTTGTTGAATTTTTCCTTTACCATTATATAATGGCCTCCTTTGTCTCTTTTGATCTTTGTTGGTTTAAAGCCTGTTTTATCAGAGACTAGGATTGCAACCCCCGCTTTTTTTTTTTTTTTTTTTTTTGGTTTCCATTTGCTTGTTAGATCTTCCTCCATCCCTTTATTTTGAGCCTATGTGTGTCTCTGCACATGAGATGCGTCTCCTGAATACAGCACACTATTGGGTCTTGACTCTATTCAATTTGTCAGTCTGTGTCTTTTAATTGGAATATTCAGCCCATTTACATTTAAGGTTAATATTGTTATGTGTGAATTTGATCCTGTCATTATGATGTTAGCTGGTTATTTTGCCCGTTAGTTGTTGGAGTTTCTTCCTGGCATCGGTGGTCTTTACAGTTTGACGTGTTTTTGCAGTGGCTGGTTTCGGTTGTTCCTTTCCATGTTTAATGCTTCCTTCAGGATCTCTTGTAAAATAGGCCTGGTGGTGCCGAAATCTCTCAGCATTTGCTTGTCTGTAAAGGATTTTATTTCTCCTTCACTTATAAAACTTAGTTTGGCTGGATATGAAATTTTGGGTTGAAAATTCTTTTCTTTAAGAATATTGAATATTGGCCCCCACTCTCTTCTGGCTTGTAGAGTTTCTGCTGAGAGATCTGCTGTTAGTCTGATGGGCTTCCCTTTATGGGTAGCCCAACCTTTCTGTCTGGCTGCCCTTTACATTTTTCCCTTCATTTCAACCTTGCTGAATCTGACAATTATGTGTCTTGTGTTTGCTCTTCTCAAGGAGTATCTTTGTGGTGTTCTCTGTATTTCCTGAATTTGAATGTTGGCCTGCCTTGCTAGGTTGGGGACGTTCTCCTGGATAATATCCTGAAGGGTGTTTTTCAAGTTGGTTCCATTCTCCCCATCACTTTCAGATACACCAATCAAACATAGATTTGGCCTTTTCACATAGTCCCATATTTCTTGGAGGCTTTGTTCATTTCTTTTTCCTCTTTTGTTTCTAAACTTCTCTTCTTGCTTTGTTTCATTAATTTTTCATTAATTCAATCACTGTTACCCTTTCCTCCACTTGATTGAATTGGCTATTGAAGCTTGTGCATGTGTCATGTAGTTCTCAGCTCCATCAAGTCATTTAAGGTCTTCTCTACACTGTTTATTCTAGTTAGCCATTCATCTAATCTTTTTTCAAGGTTTTTAGCTTCCTTGCGATGGGTTCGGACATCTTCCTTTAGCTCGGAGAAGTTTGTTATTAACGACTTTCTGAAGCCTACTTCTGTCAGCTCGTCAAAGTCATTCTCCGTCCAGCTTTGTTCCATTGATGGGGAGGAGCTGCGATTCTTCGGAGGAGAAGAGGTGCTCCGGTTTTTAGAATTTTCAGTTTTTCTGCTCTGGTTTCTCCCCATCTTTGTGGTTTTATCCACATTTGGTCTTTGATGCTGGTGACCTACAGATGGAGTTTTTGTATGGATGTCCTTTTTGTTGATGTTGATGCTCTTCCTTTCTGTTTGTTAGTTTTCCTTCTAACAGTCAGGACCCTCAGCTGCAGGTCTGTTGGAATTTGCTAGAGGTCCACTCTAGACCCTGTTTGCCTGGGTATCACCAGCAGAGACTGCAGAACAGCAAATATTGCTGCCTGATCCTTCCTCTTGAAGCTGTGTCCCAGAGGGGCATCTGCCTGTATGAGGTGTCCTGACTCACTATTTTTGTATATTCTGCAAGCTAACCATGATGGTTGAAAAAAATCAAAAGAATAATATTTCATAGCAAGTGAAAATTACATGAAATTTGGATCTCAATGTCCAGAAATGACATTTTAATTGAACATACCCACACACATTGATCTATGTATTGTCTATGGCTGCTCTTACACTACAATGGCAGAGTCGAGCACTTGTGACAGAGACCATATGGTTCACAAAGTCAAAAATATTTACTGCTAACCTTTTGCAGAAAAGTTTGCCAATTCCTCTTCTAGAGAGAGGGGATGTGCCACATATGCATGAGTCATGTCTCCCTCATGGTAGTTGCCAGATTTTTTGTGGATTCAGAGACTAAATAGCCAAACTCAAAACCTCTTTAGGGCAAAACCGGATTTCCTACAGTTTTTTGGTGCTGTGGAGACAGAAACCAGTCAGACTGTCAGTCAGAAGCTTGGGAGTGCCATACCTGAACTGGGAGGAACCAGAGGTTAACTGAGTCTTACTAAAATTAGAACGCAGCCCAGACCCAGCTCAATGCCTGACTAGATTGAGATAGTAAGTGTTTTGCCCTTTCTAAAGAGATAAAGGGCACCCCTGTCTGGTGCCCTTTATCTTCTGGAGCTTCTACCTTTCTTTTATACAAAATGTCCACTATACAAACAAACAAAATACTAGTTATGCAAAAAGGCAAGAAGATGTGACTGACAGTCAAAAGAAAAAATAAATAAATATAACAATAACAGCAGACCCACAGATGACCTAAATATTGAAGTTAACTCAAAAGGACTTTAAAATAACTATAATTAATACATGAAATAGAAAAAAGAAATGATGGACAAAATGGATGAAAAGATGGAGAATGTCACAGGGACTTGGAATCTGTTAAAAAAAATTCTAGTGGACATTCTAGAAGTGAAAAATACAGTACCCAAAATTAAGAACTCATTGGATGGGTTTAACAGATGACTATATACCAGAAAGCACAGAATTAATGAATTCAAAGACAAATCAATAAAAAATAGCCAAACTGAAGCACACAGAGAAAAAAGGAATGGAAAAGTTTGAGAAAGTACTTTATAGTGACTAGTGTCTTTAAGTATTTGAGTTGCTAAGAAGCTGCATGCTGAATGTTACCCTGATTTTATGCACAAGAAACCAAAAGAGAATTTGTAACAATCCTAACTTCACTCTGCAATTTATTAGTTATCTGTCCCCTTTTTTTGTACCTAACTTGCTTAAAATATCAATGAGATAACATGTGAACTAAATTATCAGTTATGTGATATTATCAAATATCACAGAACGGCTATTTGAGACTATAATTCAGTGATGTCTTATAACTTTAAACATATTTCTTTCCTATTTGTTATAACACCAACTTTTTGAAAAATCTTCTAAAAAGCTTTAAGCAGAAATGGTTCTTATTAGAGAGCAAACATAAAATTGCGAAGGAATGCATTATGATGATTAGGGCATTCACATTCAAGAAGAGTTTTATGACAGCTTATTCTTTGGGAGGGTAAGAGAGCCCTTAATCCACTCAAGAAATGAAGAAATTTCTAAGAAAGATATAATTCTTAGTTGCTTATAAGAGCATGAGATGATATGTGTTTTGTGTGTGTGTGTGTGTGTGTGTTTTTTTTTTTGAGATGGAGTCTCACTCTGTCACCCAGGCTGGAGTGCAGTGGTGTGATCTCGGCTCACTGCAACCTCCGCCTCCCGGGTTCAAGCAATTCTCCTGTCTCAGCCTCCCAAGTAACTGAGACTACAGGCACCTGCCACCATGCCCGGCTAATTTTTTGTATTTTTAGTAGAGACGGGGTTCCACCATGTTAGCCAGGATGGTCTTGATCTCCTGACCTTGTGATCCGCCCGCCTCGGCCTCCCAAAGTGCTAGGATTACATACTTGAGCTACCACGCCCGGCCTTTGAGATGAAGCTTTTTAAAGAGATAGAAATCAAATGACAGGCTAAGTGGTTCTAAACCAGAGGGATCCATATCACAATTACTTGAGGGTTTTGCGCTTTTTTTCAAAATTCATAGGTCTAGACTATGAAGAATTATAAATCTGAATCTCCAGAGGTGAGGCCTCTAAGCAGGTGGATTTTAGGAAGAGCTTTACAGAGGATTCTTTTACATACTACTCTCGCTAAGAATCTCTGTTTTAAGTTGTGAATAAATTAAAATCTTGAAGCCTTTTAAGAAATTTTGAGGAGTGATCTAAAGGCAAAAAAATCTTTCTAATTCAGGAAGTTGGTGTAAGGTAGATCTTTCACCAAACTTTGAACAAGAATATAAATTAAGGAAGTATTTAGAAGTGCTAAATAACTTAGTTGATATACACTGTTAAGCAAATTTGACACATTGAGATTTACATAAAATAATTATTTGTCACATGCCTACTATATAGTGTTTTCTGCTTGATAAAAAAAAACTTGTTGCACCATTCTTTTCACTTGTACTGAGCAATGGTACCCACCAGATGGCAGTAGAGATACAGCAGAACCACCAGTGGATTCCTAACCCTTTTTTTTGCTACAAACTCTTCTCAGAATAATGTTTTCAAATGCAGAAAGTAAAACACGTAGTAATGTATGAACTTCCTTAAGTGTATTAAACAACAGCATCTAACAATAGGTCTAATGACTTTTAATTTTTAAGTAGCGGTGAGTGTGAATATTTTGAGATAATCTGCAACTATAATGTAATAAGATACCTGTGATTTCTGTTGGTGACAAAGAAATCTGAGGCACTGCTGTTACTATTGTGTTTTGTTGCCTGTATTCATTATTGAAGAAAATGTCCATTTAAGTCAGAGGTAAGTGAAAATAATGACAAATTTTCCTCATCCAAGTTAATAGATTACATGAGTTCTATAACATACCCCCAAAGAGACAAGAGGTTAAGAATTTATTCTGTGGAGAGCTGCATTACCTGTACCATCATGAATACTAATTACTTATGAATCTGGTTGTTTGGTTAATATATTTGGTGATGAAGTTACACATAGGTGTGTCACACTGTAAAATACATTTTAGAAAAGATAGGTGTAAGATAAATCATTGTATTCCAATTTCTCTCCTTTGTTTTCGTTATAAAACTGGAAACTAAATTCTTTTATGCAGAAAAGGTATGGTTCCCAAATGTAATAAAATTAATTTTAAAATGAATCCTATTTTGAACGTATTTAAAATAAAAACAAATTTCTGAAAAAATGTTTGTAGTATTATGTCATAAAGTAAATATAAAATAGTTGTCTCTTGCCTACTTACCATGCACAAGGTATTATATGCAGCAGTTTGTGTGCATTATCTTGTTTAGTACTAAAACTAGTTATATGAGATTTTTACTGCTATAAACATCATTTTAAAGAAGAGCCTGGGTTGTTATGTTGGGGTCAGGCAAATGTGGATTCATTCCTGGCTCCACCACGTATCAGCCAAATGACTTTGGTCAAGTTACTTAACCTCTCCAAATTAAAATTTTCTTATCTGTAAAATAAGGACAATGTAAAAATAGTATCTACTTCATGGTGGGATTATGAGATAATGCATGAAAATAACTTAGCTGCTTGCCGGGGACACAGGAAGCCTGTCAAGTTCACCAGTGATCCACACTTTGCCAAATCCAGGAGTTGATTCTCAATCTCCATCTTATGCAATCCATCAGTAACCTTTGACACAGGTTAAATTCCTTCCTCCTTCAAACAATATCTTCACTTGGCCTGTGGGATATCTCTTGCTCTTGGTTCTCTTACCTCATTCACTGGCTTTCCACCTTAGTCTTCTTTCCTACATTCTCCTAACCTTTTTAACATCTCCTAATCTTAACCCAAAAGACTCATTTGTACTCAGATGTTAAGTAAGTAATTCAAATTTAACACATCCAACACTTAACGATTCATTTGTTTTCCCGTAAACCTGCTTCTCCCACATTTTCCTCTATCTCAGTAAATGTCACCTCCATTCTTCCAGTTTCTCAAGTTGAAGAGTTTCGCTCATAAGACATAGTCAATCCATTTAGGAAATCTTGTCCATCCTACCTTCAGCATTATCCAGAATCTGGTACCTTTTCACCACTTCTACGGCTACCATTGTAACTAAAGCCCTCAGCATGTCTTTTGGAGTACTGTAATTGCTTTCTAACTGGTCTCCCTGCTTCTATCCTTTGTTTCCCTGTAGTGATCTTTTTAAAAAACATAGCATCATTCACTCCTCTACTCAAAATTGTCCAGTAGCTTCTCATCTCACTTAAAGCCAAAATCTTTACCATGGCCCTATGTGACCTAGCTTTCCATTGTCTTTTTGATGACATCTCCTATCATTCTCTCTCTCACTGCCTTGCCGCCACCCCTACATACACCACATTTGTCTACTCTGTTCCAGCCATATTGGTTCCTCAGATATACCTCAGGTCCATTACACTTGCTGTCTGCTCATCCTGGAAGGCATTGCCTGCTGGTATCTATAGGGTGCACACCCTCACCTCCTTCAGTTCTCAGCTCATATATCACCTTTTCGGAAGGCTTTCCCTGGCTGCCCTATTTAAAATTACAAATCACCTAAGCACTCCATATATCCCTCCTTGTTTCATTTTTTCACATAACACTTAACCACCATCTGATATATATTTAATTAGTTTGTCTCACCTAACTCAAATGTTAGGTCTATGTCACCAGAGATTTTTATCTGGTTTGTTCACTGCTGTCTTCCCAGTATCAAAAATACATTTGTTAAGTGACTAATTTTTTTTTTTCATTTTAATACTTTATCAGGTGCAACACAGTTTATGCCTGACCCCAAGCTCATGGATCACGGGCAGTCCCACCCAGAAGATATAGATATGTACAGCACTAGAAGCTGAAGTAGACTGCATACAGAGACTACATAGAAAACTACAAGATGTGTGACGTTGCAAATAATGATGAAAAAAATCATGTAATGGGTAACTGATACATAGAGTATTACTTAAACCAAGTTTTTCCCTTATATATCCAAATGTACAATTTGATAAATTACGTAAGTGGTTAACAGACAAACTGAATGCAATGCAAACAATGTTAAAGGATTGATGAGGAGACTTAGGTAGAAGTATTAGCTTGCATTTGATGACCTTTAAAGGCATTTAAAAAAAAAATGAAGACATGAACTCCAGTGAGATTAAAATCTGAAAATACATATATGTATGTATAAAGACATACATATTTATACATATAAACATATATTTCTGCTCTAGCTTTCCCAGACTAATGTCAGTTAAATTAGAATGGTGTGTGGAAAGATGTGTTTCCCTCTGTTTTTTTTTTTTTTTTTTTCCGTTTCCTAGAGCTGGAATAAAATATCTATGTTTTATGGGACTTAAGCTTGGCTTTGTCTCTTGGTTTTGTTAATGTTAATTCCTCTGAATTAAATATCTGAAAACATCTCTAACTATTTGAGAGGGCCATATGCTACACAGGCTTCCTAATACTGCTTGGCAATCCTTCTACTGGTTCCTGAGTGGTTTACTATTGTTTTCCCTAGAAGAGGTATTACAAACCTTTTATTCTCCTCAAACCTCTTATAACTGCCAAGTTGACTGTGCCTCCTGTTTCATAGAGAAAAAAGTAAATTATTAGACATGACCATTCCCAACTTCTTCCCATCTACCTTCAAGACTTACCTCTTTTCAGCCATGCATCCCCCTTTCCTAAGACATACTTCTCTTTGTGTTCTTGATCTCATTCATTCCCATCTAAGACCATATTCCACCCTGTTTAATCTCCAGTCTTTGGTTTCTCTTTTTACTAGTTTCTTTTCCTCCACTTCTACATAGCTGCAGGTGTTCTCTGTCTTAAATCAACAATAACAAAACAAGACAAAACCTTTCCTTAACTTGGCCTCTCCCCTTGAACTATTTTTTCTCTCTCCTTCCTATGATTGTTCTACTTCTTTAAAAAGTAATTGTTACTTTTTGACAAAAGTAAATATTATCCCTTTTTTCCCTACTTTCAAGTCCTCTCTGCCTTGTGACATTCTGACCTCCATACTTGCTTAAATTTTTTTGAGATGGGGTCTTGCTCTGTTGCCCAAGCTGGAGTGCAGTGGCACAAACACAGCTCACTGCAACCTCCACCTTCCAGGATCAAGCAATCCTCCCATCTTACCCTCCCGAGTAGCTGGGACTAAGGCACCCGCCACCTTGCCTAATTTTTTGTATTTTTGGTAGAGACAGGACTTCACCATGTTGTCCAGGCTGGTCTCGAACTCCTGAGCTCAAGCCTGTGCCTGACTCAGCCTCCCACAGTGTTGGGATTACAGGCGTGAGCCACCGCACCCAGCCCCTACCTGAATTTTTATGTCATTATTGACTCTTCACCACTATCTCCATGAAACTCACTTATCCCTTTACTTTCTATTTTTCCTGCTTTTGTTATTCTTCATTTTTTTCTCTTGCTCTGAATCCCTTAAATGCTGAGGCTGCTCAAGTTTCATCCCTAGTCCTATTTTCTCATTCTATATGCGCTCTCATTTTCATTTAACAGACCTCACTGGCTTCAGCCACCATTTGTTTTATTATTCATATCTTCAACCCCCATAGCTCTCTAGTGCTGTAGACCTTTATTTCTACTTATTAGTTATATTCATCTAACATCCCATAGATATGCCAATGTCAATATGCCTAAAACAAAATTGTCTCTACCTCCCACTCCTTCAAATCTATTCTACCTTCTCTAATCCTATAATTACTCTCCCTCAAGTCATCATCATCACTTTTCTGGGTTACTGTAGTAGCCTGCAGGCTAATTTGCTCACTGTCAATCTTGCTTTCTCTCATTTCAGAATATGTTCTGCTTGCAGGTGACAGTAAACTAGTTAAGTACTTAATATTAGCTTAAGCAAAAAAAAAAAAGCCCTATTTATAGCCTAGAATTAGGCAGTATAGGGTTGGGACAGTAGCTCATCGGTGCTATTAAGGACGTAGACTTTTTCTGTTTCCACTCTGTCCTCTACAGCATGCTTTTTTGTCACCTCATGGTCACAAGATGTCTGCTGTACCTCCAGGGAGCAGCTACACATTCAAAGTAGGAAATAGCAGATAAAAATGTACACAAGATGCTTCTGACTCCCTTTTATCAGAAAAGTAAATGCTTTCTTAGAATCTCTTCAGAAGACCTCTGTGTATATCTCAACCAGTACTTGTCATATAGCCACACACTTAGCCTAAGGAAGATAGGGAGCAGGGAAATCGTGTTTATTTTCCCGTGATGAGGAAGGCAAGGGGTGAGGGGTTGGGAACAGGTCATACAGTGTCTGCTACCCTATTCTTCTAACCTATTTGTCTATTATGACATAGTTGTCTTCCTGACAACTATAATGAATAGTTGTCTTTCTGAAATCTTTAGTGGCTCATCATTGCTTGCAGAATCAAAGCTCCTTAGTTTGATATACAAGGCCTTTCATATCTGATTCCAGCTTAACTTCTAATCCTATCTTCCCTCTCCTTACCCACCCTACTGCTAATGTGTATTATACTGTCTTTATGATATACCATTTGTTTCTTGAACATGCCTTGCTCATTATTGCCTCTTTCTCTGCACATGCTAGTGTGTCCTCTTAGAATGTTCTTCCATCTTATCCTGCTCCATATTCTAACTTCTACCCATCCTACAAGTCCAATTCCGGTGTTGTGTTCCCTCTCTCAATCCTCTAGGGTACAATTTAGATGTTCTTTCTTCTAGAGATAGGATCTTGCTATGTTGCCCAGGCTGGTCTCAAACTCCTGGCCCCAAGCGATCCTCCCACCTCAGCCAACCAGACATAAGCGACTGTGCTCGCCTTTTATTAAAAATTGAAGGTATATGATATGGTCGGGTATGGTGGCTCACACCTATAATCCCAGCACTTTGGGAGGGCAAGGTGGGTGAATCACCTGAGGTCAGGAGTTCGAGACCAGCCTAACCAACATAGTGAAACCCTGTCTCTACTAAAAACACACAAAAAAAGTACAAAATTAGCTAGGCATGGTGGCGCATGCCTGTAATTCCAGCTATTTGGGAGGCTGAGACAGGAGAATCACTTGAACCCGGGAGGTGGAGGCTGTAGTGAGCCTAGATCATGCCATTGCACTTCAGCCTGGGCAACAAGAAGAAAACTCAGTCTCAAAAAATAAACAAATAAAAAATAAAGGTATATAATATGTCTTAGATTTGATGAAATATGAGTGTGTTTGAGATCTGATCCAAGGTTTTAAAAAAATCATTTCAAATACTGGAGATAAATTCTGAGGAGCTTACTTATGAAAAACTAGCAAGTGATAGGTGGTATTTATAGATACGGTACTTACACAATTTATGTAATTAACATTTTCTCACAGACAAGGTTCCTTGTGGATATCATTGAATAATTTTTGTGTAGTTTCTATGCCCATGAAGTGCCTGGTAGGTAGTAGGAATTCACATGTTCTGCTATGCTGGTTGCAGCACAGGACACAAAAGTTAGAATTATTTCAAAGGACTTATACTCTACTAGGAAAGAGGGAAACAGAAATACAGTGTTGTATGTGGTATCTTCCCTAAGATAAGCACAACCAAAAAGCTATGGATGTTCAGAGGTAGAAGGTAGTACTGGGATGATGTCAAGGAGGCAGTGGTACTTAAGCTGCTCAAGGTAGGG
The DNA here is from genome assembly GCF_008728515.1 of Papio anubis. NCBI lineage: Eukaryota > Metazoa > Chordata > Mammalia > Primates > Cercopithecidae > Papio > Papio anubis. The sequence goes on from NC_044996.1 coordinate 67,673,321, forward strand.
AAGCAGTTTACTTGCTAGTTTTTCATAAGTAAGCTCTTCAGAATTTATCTCCAGTATTTGAAATGAATTTTTTTTTTTTTTTTTTTTTTTTGAGACGGAGTCTCACTCTGTTGCCCAGGCTGGAGTGCAGCAGCTCGATCTCGGCTCACTGCAAGCTCCACCTCCCGTGTTCACCCCATTCTCCTGCCTCAGCCTCCTGAGTAGCTGGTACTACAGGCACCTGCTACCACGCCCGGCTAATTTTTTTTTTTGTACTTTTAGTAGAGATGGGGTTTCACCGTGTTAGCCAGGATGGTCTTGATCTCCTGACCTCATGATCTGCCCGCCTCGGCCTCCCAGAGTGCTGGGATTACAGACGTGACCCACTGTGCCCAGCCTGAAATGAATTTTTTAAAACCTCAGATCTGAATATATTCAAACACCAATATTTCATCAAATCTAAGGCATATCATATACCTTTAATTTAAAAAAAAAAATGCTGAGCAGAGTTGCTTATGTCTGAGAGGCTGAAGTGGAAGGATTGCTTGAGGCCAAAAGTTTGAGACCAGCCTGAGCAAATAGCAAGATCCTGCCTCTAAAAACAAACAAACAAACAAATGCTGCTAGTTACGTTTATTCCAACATCAGATACGTCAGACTGTGAAAGAAGAAGCATCTTAAATCTGATGAAATATGGTAGGTAAAAAATAGCGCAAGGCTAAATATAAGTGACTTTTAAGTTATCTGCTCTTTTCGATTATCACTACTGCTACTAGCCATTAGAATATTGGTTTGGATAGGCCAAGTGTGGTGGCTCACACCTGTAATCCCAGCACTTTGGGAGGCTGAGGCGGTGGATCAAGCTGTTGTCAGGACACATCCAAGACCATCCTGGTTAACACGGTGAACCCCATCTCTACTAAAAATACAAAAATTTACGCTGGGCATGGTATGTGTCTAAAAATTCCAGCTACTGGGAGGCTGAGTAGGAGAATCGGCGTGGTACCCAGGAGACAGGTTTCAGTGAGCAGAGATCACGCCACTGAACTCCAGCCTAAGACAGAGCATAACGTCATGCCTCAAAAAGAATATTGGTTTGGATAATGGAAAGTTGACTAGAGCTACAAAATCTGTTTCAAAATAAAAGATCTGCTCAAACAAGAATGTGATGATCACTTGCTGTATTGTACAACAAAGTCAAACTGCTGGTAGACTCAGGTGACAGTCAAATGTTGGAGGCTATGTTGGCATGAGTTGTTTCAAGGCCTCTTTCATTCTTCCCATGCCATGTCCAGGAGTTCTTCTCTGTTAAAACTGAAGAGATGCCAGCCCTCCACAGAGGAAAGGTCTAAAGCCCCTCGACTAGTGTAGTAGTCGACAGAAGCCTGGTTCCAAATGACGACAAGAAAGTGCATGCGGTTACATTGAGTTCTGATGGCTATCTGTTTAAAAACAAACCAGCAAATATTAGTTTCATTTGAAAGTATAATCTTCATTAACATATATATTTTATTGAAGGTCTACTCTATGCAAGACACTATGTGTGAATAATACTTCCAAATATAGTAGTTATCTTTTGAAGTTTTCTATAGCTGTAAAAAGAAAAAAAACTCACTGTTCTGAGCTTCAAAGCCCTCTTTAAAAGCTCAAAACTGATTTGCAAAGCCTTTATCATATAGAAAAGATGTACCTATAAGAACACATGTTTTGATGTTTCCAAAATACAAGAAGATCTTCCTTTTATAGTCTTGTAATATTATACTGTGGGCCTGTTTTTTTGAATAAAAATGCTTTCTAATCTCCCTCTTTACTTTCACTTGATAGCAAAAAGGGTGTATAGTGTGGTTGTGGATTATATATAAATCAATTTTAATTGACTGTAACTCATATGCTGTATATGATCATCTGATTTGAAAATCCACTTTAATTTGGGTAGAAATTTGAAGTATATGTTGGGGTTATGTTCAAATGGTGAGATTAATGATTTAGTTTATGCCCTGTGAATATTTATTGAAGAAAAAGTTAGTGAATAGAATATCAGTACTAACTGTAATACATACCTGACTTAGCCTCTTCAGCATTTCAGCTCCAATACCTAGACCTTTTAAATAGACAATGCAAAATGAAAACTGCAAATTTCACTTAACTAGTCATTTGCTTTAGTTTAAAATAAGTAATATCTAAAACTCTGTATCTTTTTTTAATATTATTAATAGCTTGTGGAAACACAACTCATGAATGCTTTCATATCCCTTTTTCCTAATTGGAATGAAGTACAGAAGGTCAGAGAAGAGTTTGAGTTTATTTTAAAGATCCATGAAGAAGTGAGTCTCTGCCACTATTGTCTTATAATGGTGTATTTCTTACCTATTTTTACTGAAAACCACCTAAAATGTAAAAGCATTTTTAAAGATAAAAGTATATCTGTGTGACCAGGCACAATGGCTCACACCTCTTATCCCAGCATTTTGGGAGACCAGGGCAGGAGGATCACTTGAGCCCAGGAGTTCGAGACCAGCCTGGGCAACACAGACTCTCTTTCTACAAAACATAAAGAATTAGCTGAGTGATGTGGCACCTGCCTGTAGCCCCAGCTACTTGGGAGGCTGAGGTAGGAGGATTGCCTGAGTGTAGGAGGTCGAGGTTGCAATGAGACGTGATCACACCACTGCTCTCTAGCCTGGGTGACAGAAAACCCTGTCTCAAAAACAAAATTAAAAAAAAAAAAAAAACATATAGCCATGTGATAGCTTGGCTTATTCAGACCTTGAGAGGAAGTAATAAAATGTTTTTCTAATCTGTGACTGAGTGTTCACTGCATGAAAGAATATCTAGGATAGTGATCAAACTCATTAAGTAGCAATAAGTTACATTAACTAAAACACCATATGTATAGTAAAATCTTGTCTCCTTAAAATATGTCATTTTAATTTTTAAAGTATTTAGAAGTATCGTTACAGGAAGTCAGGGATCCCGAACGGAGGGACCGGCTGAAGCTGTGGCAGAAGAACATAAATTGTGAAGATTTCATGGATGTTTATTAGTTCCCCATATTAATACTTTTATAATTTCTTATGCCTGTCTTTATTGCAATCTCTGAACATAAATTGTGAAGATTTCATGGACTCTTATCACTTCCCCAGTCAATACTCTTGTGATTTCCTATGCCTGTCTTTAATCTCTTAATCCCATCATCTTCATAAGCTGAGGATGAATGTCACCTCAGGACCCTGTGATGATTGCGTTAGCTGCACAAATTGTTTAAACAATATGAAATCTGGGCACCTTGAAAAAAGAACAGGATAACTGTGATGTTCAGAGAACAAGGAAGATAACCTTAAAGTCTGGCTGCCTGTGGGCCGGGTGGAACAGAGCCGTATTTCTCTTATTTCAAAAGCAAATAGGAGAACTATTGCTGAGTTCTTTTTCTCAGCAAGGAACATCCCTGAGAAAGAGAATGCTTTCCTAAGGGGAGGCCTCTGAAATGGCCGCTTTGGGAACGTCTGTCTTTTATGGTTGCAGATAAGGGATGAAATGAGCCCTGGTCTCCTGTAGTGCTCCCAGGCCTATTAGGACAAGGAAATTCTCGTCTAATAAATTTTGGTCAGACCAGTTGTCTGCTCTCAAACCCTGTCTCCTGATAAGATGTTATCAATGACAATGCGTGCCCGAAACTTCATTAGCTATTTAAATTTTGCCCCGGTCCTGTGATCTCGCCCTGCCTCCATTTGCCTTGTGATATTTTATTACCTTGTGAAGCATGTGATCTCTGTGACCCACACCCTATTCGTACACTCCTTCCCCTTTTGAAAATCATTAATAAAAACTTGCTGGTTTTGCGGCTTGCGGGGCATCACAGAACCTGCCTACATGTGATGTCTCCCCCGGACACCCACCTCTAAAATTTCTCTCTTTTGTACCCTTTCCCTTTATTTCTCAGACCAGCCAACACTTAGGGAAAATAGAAAAGGACCCACGTGAAATATTGGGGGCTGAATTTCCCCAGATATCTGGCACCCACGTGGTCTTTCTTTTTTCCCAAGTGCATGTGGGAACCCGAGTCCCTTTGGTAGGTGCGGAGAAACGTCATCAATTTGGTCCACAGATATGTATGTTCAACTCCCTGACGACTGGTGAGTAGTCTGTATATGGTCCGGGTTAACTGTGGGTCATGTGGAGTCTAAACATCATGTTTATCTCTGCTATATTAAACTCTTATTAAAACAGGGCGGTGTTCGAGTGCCTATGGAAAATATAGTCACTCTAGTCAGGGCAGTGGAAGAATACTGTCCTTGGTTTCCTGAAAAAGGAACCTTAGATGTAGAAATATGGGATTGTGTTGGTGCAACATTCTGGGAACTGGTCTCCACAGGAAATTGTGTTCCTGTCACTGTTTGGGGTGATTGGGCCTTGGTACATGCTGTCCTGATGACATGCCAATCTCGTGACCCCCTACAGTTACCACAGTTTTCTGAATCTGACGACCCTCCACATCTTCCTCAACCTTCCTCTCCCGCACAGCCTTCATTATCTGATCAGCCTCTCCCTTTGTCTACTCCTCCCCCACCTGACGATGTTGAGAATTCAATGTCTAACTCCAGTGACTTTGGATTACAGTCACCCCCGACGATCTTTTCTTTTCATGAAGAGCCAGTACTTGTAGCTCCTGCGCCCCGACTCATACAGCCCAGGACCATATATATGCTAATTCTTCTCTTTTCAAATCTCTGGAGTCACCTAATGGCTCTGGGACCAAACTACAACTTACCTATAATTCTGCAGGCCCTCCCCTGTCCACTTCAGCCCCTCACCCTCCTGTCGTTTTGGTTCCTCAACTGGTCGCTTTGCCATCCACTCAGCCTGCTTCCTTGTACCCTTCTTCACACATGAACGCCAGTAATCACCAGTATACTTCTGCTCCTTCTGCTCCCCAATGCCCTTTTCTCACACTCATTCCAGTCCAACCCTCTCACCCTCATTTCCCCTTATCTACACATGCTTTTTCTGTCACTTGTATGCCAACTCCATCTCAGATGCCTACTCTTGAAACTTCAATGCAACGCTTGTTACGCCAAAACAAAGAAACAAGTGGATTAGACGCGTGGACTTATCCGATCGCTCTAGACCTGTAGCAGGACGAGCCGCAGACAAAACTCCTCGGACACTGGATTAAAGAAGGAAGAGGTTTTTTATTGGGCCGGGAGCGTCGGCAGACTCGCGTCTTAAGAGCCGAGCCCCCCGAGAAAGAGATATTTGGCCTTTTTAAAGGCTTACAACTTTAAGGGGTCCATGTGAAAGGGTCATGATAAATCGAGCAAGCGTGGGAAACGTGACTGGGGGCTACATGCATCAGCTAACAGAACAAAAAGTTTTATAATCCTTTTTTCATACAGTGTCTGGAATTTACAGATAACACAAGTAGTTTAGGCCAGGGGTTGATATTATTATTACTTTGTTTAGCTCCTAGGGCCGGGTGGTGGTGCCAAGGTTGTCTGGCTATTTATCTTACTTTTGTTTCTCTCTCTCTTTACTCCTGTCTTGTGAACTAGGCAAGGTTGGGGGGAGGAGGGCAGCATGAGTAATAGTGGTCTCCTTCCTTAGACCCACCTAACTTCCAAGGGGTACAAATGCGTCATTATGTACCTCTTAATCTTACCTTTTTAAAAGAATTTAAGGATGCTTGTACTCAGTATGGTCCTACTTCTCCTTATGTTAAAATGGTATTACACACTTTTTGTACAGAGGTCACTTTGCTTCCTTTAGACTGGCAAAAGCTGTTCTGACCCCATCTCAGCATTTACAATTTTGTACTTGGTGGTCAGAAGAGGCTCGTTTGCAGGCTCAGCTAAATTGAACTAAATTGAACTAGTTACTCAGGCTCAGCTCACAGGCTCTGATAGTTTCTCTGATTCTTATGCCCAATTAAACTTTGATGCTCTTACCACAGAACAAGTAACAAAGGTGTGTATGAGAGCTTGGGATAAATTACCTGCTCCAGACCAAGCTCCTGTTTCTTTTACCATGGTTAAACAAGGTCACTCTGAATTATACCCTGATTTTTTAGCTAAATTACAAGATGCTTTTGAAAAATCTGTCTTTGATGAGCATGCTCAAGGTATTCTCCTTTGTATGTTAGCTTTTGAAAATGCAAACCATGAGTGTAAAATGGCCATGCATTCTGTCCAACAACAAAATTTACCTGATCACGAGGTGTTGCCTGCATATATTAAAGCTTGTGAAGGCATTGGATCAGACACCCACAAAGCTATTCTGTGGGCACGGGCATGAAGGACACCAACCAAACTGGTCCCACTAATTCTTTTCTTGGAGCCTGCTATAATTGCAGTCAACTTGGTCATACTCGAAAAAATTGCACTGTTAAAAACTTAAAAGCAGCCAAGCCAGCTCAACAAACACGACCAAATGCTGCTGCTACTGTTTGCCCACGTTATCACAAAGGTAAACATTGGGCCAGTAATTGCCACTCTAAAGATGATGTAGATGGAAATCCCCTGCCACAACACCAGGGAAACAGGGAGCGGGGCCAGTCCCAGGCCCCAATATCAAATGAGACGCTTCAGACTCAGACCAATGTTGCTTTTCTGCTTCAGGTGGTCCCAATGCAACCCTCAGCACAAACAAATTTACCTACAGCCAAACCAAATGGGTCCCAGCCTCTCCTGTCTCAGTACAATGCTTGTCCACCTCTGCAGTAGGGGGCGGGGTGGTCGATCTCTGTAGTACTATTCCTCTAAATTTACTACCTAACTCTTTGCCTTTAATTGTCCCCACGGGGGTCACTGGCCCTTTACCTCAAGGTTCGGTGGGTCTGGTGTTAGGTAGGGCATCCACCTCTGCTAAAGGTATCATCATTTATACTGGTCTCATTAATTCTGATTCTGTTGATGAGATTAAATTAATTGTGTCTGCCAAGGTTCCTGTTTCCATTCCGGATGGTGAGTCAATTGCTCAATTGCTTTTACTACCTAATACCATTTTAAACAAAGGAGATAAGACACGTAGCCCTGGGATGGGCTCTGGCAGTGAAAAGGCCACTTATTGGATTAATGTAATTTCTAAACAACAGCCCACCTGCACCGTACACGTTCAAGGAAGAAAGTTTGAGGGCCTAGTAGATACTGGAGCTGATGTTTCTGTTATTTCCTCTAGTTTATGGCCTTCCTCCTGGCTTAAACATCCCGCTAACATGGGACAAATAGGTGTTGGAAAAGCTGAAGAAGTTGATGACAACACATTTGTCTTGCCTTATACTGGCCCTGATGGTCAAAAGGGTACAATGCAGCCTTATATCACGCCAATTCCCATTAATTTTGGGGGTAGAGATTTACTGGCACAATGGGGGGCTGAAATTAATGTTCCACATAACTCTTACAGTGCTCCCAGTCAGCATATGATGGAAAACATGGGGTTTGTTCCTGGGCTCGGTCTCAGTCCAAAGCATGAAGGGATTACTAAACCCCTCCCAGTTACTATAAAAGAAAACAGGGCTGGTTTAGGTTATCCTTTTTACTGGCGGCAGCTGCCACGCCTCCTGATCCTATCCCTTTCCAATGGAAATCTGACACACCCGTTTGGGTTCAGCAGTGGCTGCTTTCTAAAGAAAAACTGGAGGCTTTAACTCAATTGGTTTCTGAACAGTTACAACTTGGAAATGTGGAACCTTCTCTTTCCCCCTGGAATTCTCCTGTGTTTCTAGTAAAAAAAGAAATCAGGCAAGTGGCGGATGGTAACCGATTTAAGAGCCATTATAATGCCGTAATTAAACCTATGGGTACTGTCCAACCCGGCATGCCTGCTCCTGCTTTAATACCTAAAAATTGGCTTCTCATAGTTATTGATCTTAAAGATTTTTTTTATATTGCTTTACATAAATCGGATTGTGAAAAATTTGCTTTTACTGTACCATCTATCAATAATCAGGAGGCTGCAGCTCATTATCAAATGGAAAGTACTTCCTCAGTGCTTTCTCAATGCTGACTAGCCCTACAATCTCCCAGGTTTATGTTGGACAAGTGCTTTCACCAGCTCAAGCCCAATTTCCCCAGGCCTGTATTCTTCATTTTATTGATGATATTTTAATTGCTGCCCCCACTGAGACATAATTAATTGACTGTTACAAAATTTCGAGCCGCCATGTTACAGAGGCTGGGTTACACATCGCTCAGGATAAAATTCAACAGACCACTCCTGTTCAATGTTTAGGAATGGTGGTCGATAAACAACATATTCAACCTCAAAAAGTTCAAATTAGGAGAGATTCTTTGAAAACATTAAATGACTTCCAAAAACTTTTGGGTAACATTAATTATTTAAGACCTGCTTTAGGTATTCCGACCTATGCGCTGTCTAACTTGTTTTCTACACTGCGGGGAGATTCCGGTCTCCGCAGTCCCAGGACTTAGACCCCTGAGGCTTTACTAGAACTGGAATTCGTAGAGGAAAGAAACCAGACCGCCCAGTTATCTAGAGTACAGCCGTTTCAGCCTTTTCAACTTCTGGTTTTTGCTTCATTACACTCCCCTACTGGACTAATAGTTCAACATAATGATTTAGTGGAGTGGTGTTTTCTTCCTCATTCTGTGTCAAAAACTTTGTCTGTTTATCTGGACCAAATAGCCATATTAATTGGACAGGCTCGGTGTAGAATACTTCAAATTTCTGGATTTGATGTGAATTTAATTGTAGTTCCTTTAAATTGACTCGAAGTTCAAACCGCCTTTCAACATTCCGTACTGTGGCAAATTCACTTGACTGATTTCATTGGCGTTGACAATCATTATCCAAAGAACAAATTGTTTGATTTTATAAAGATGATGTCTTGGGTGGTCCCTCGATTAACCGAAGATCAGCTCATTCTTGAGGCCGTTACAGTGTTCACTGATGGCTCCAGTAATGGCAATGCTGGTCATGTAGGCCCTACAGACAAGCTTATTTCTACCTCTTATACCTCTGCTCAAAAGGCAGAGTTAATTGCTGTGATTACTGCCTTACAGGATTTCCCCAAACCTTTAAATATTTTCTCTGATTCTGCTTATGTTGTACATGCCACTAAAAATATAGAAACTGCTACTATCAAACATATTGATAATTCTGAATTGGCTTCTTTATTTTCAAGGTTACAACAGGTGTTTCGCCAACTAGACACCCTTTCTATATTACACATGTTAGATCTCATACCACTTTACCAGGACCCATGTCTGCCGGTAACCATAAGGTCGACTGATCTTTTGCAACCCAAAAAGCTCAGGAGTTCCATAATCTCACTCATGTCAGTGCTGCTGGATTAAAAGATAAATTTGCTCTTACCTGGAAACAGGCTTAGTTTATTGTTCACAGCTGTCCTCAGTGCCAAGTTTTTATACTTCCAAATCAGGAACCTGGCGTTAATCCCAGAGGCCTAACTCCTAATGCTTTACGGCAAATGGATGTAACTCATGTTAGCTCCTTTGGCAGACTGTCATATGTACATGTTTCTGTAGATACCTTCTCAGGTTTTATCTGGGCTACTTGCCAAACAGGGGAAGGCACGGCCCATGTTAAAAAACATCTGTATTCTTGCTTTGCAGTTATGGGGCTTCCATATCAAATAAAGACAGACAACACCCCCGGATATGTTAGTAAGGCTTTTGATTTATTTATGCAACAGCGGGGATTTCCCATATTACTGGAATCCCTTACAATCCTCAGGGACAGGCTGTGGCAGAACGGGCCAATCACACATTAAAAACCCAATTGTCCAAAGAGTCTGAACAGCAAAAACATGATTTAACCACCCCCCACTCCCAATTATATTTGGCATTGTTTACATTTTTTAAATGTTCCTAAAGATAATAATCTAACTGCAGCCGAATGCCATTATACAGGCAAAAAATTCTCCCTAAACGAAGGCAAACCAGTGTTATGGAAAAACTCCCAAATTAATACCTGGGAACCTGGCACAATTATAATGTGGGGAAGAGGATATACTTGTGTTTCACCAGGAGATCATCAATCCCCTGTCTGGGTACCCACCAGGAGACTCAAGCTTCGGGTGAATACTGACAACGAAAACCACATGGAAAAGACGTCCATGTCAGAGACCGCCCTCAGACGTGGTGAGATCTGTGCCAACTCCTCAGAAGCAGGCACACCAAATCACAATGGGTCTGATTCAGTCCTCCCTGATGGCAATGGAGACCCATCTAACTAATCCCACTTCTCCTGGTTACCTTTCTTTTTCTCCTTACAAACCTAAAAATCTCACCATTTCTATTAGCCTGAAAATAACATCCCTCTGTTCTCTTCCTCCTTCAGCCCTCAATCTCACTTACACTAGGTTTTATTTAATGATTCTCCTCCTTATACTTTCTGTCTCACCAGTTTCCTCTCACACTGATTTACCTGCTACACAAAATTATTCTTACTGGACTTATGAGCCTTTTCCTCCATTTATTCGACCTCTCACCTGGATTGATGCTTCTGCAGAAATCTACACTAACAATAGTGTGTGGATGCCTGGAGCTACAGATGACCATTGCCCTGCTCAACTAGGAGAAGAAGGCACTGCATTTAATGTTATCATGGGTTATAAATACCCACCTCTGTGCCTCGGACATGCACCTGGTTGTATCCATCTAGAAACTCAAGTCTGGGCTGCTTATCTTCCGGAGAGATCTGTTACAGAGGAACCGGGACATTTGATCTCTGGCCTCTCCCTTTCTACTTTAAAACAAATGAAAGGGGGAGTAATGGGAGATATCCCATACTTTCAATATAAATCTGCAGGAAAACCATGCCCTAAAAATGTTGAGGGCCCATCTAAAACTTTAATTTGGGAAGACTGTTAACTCACATGCAGTCATATTAAAAAATGACTCATATGTTTTAGTAATAGACTGGGCACCCAAGGGCTATTTAAAAAACAATTGCTCCTCTGGCGGAAAGGAATGCCTGGAGGCTACTTATTTTATTTCTTATTGGGAGAACAAGAATCATCATTCTACTTTGCATAGGAGGTTCACCTCATTATTTCTTTTAAAATGGAAAGATAAAGGCATTACTGCCTCTGAGGCCTCTTATGATACTCCCCATTCTGAGCCCAGAACACCCAGAACTTTGGAAATTGGCTATTGCCATGTCCAAACTGTGAGTATGGAAAGAGAAAACTATTCCATCTGTTGTCCCCACTACCACCCCTATCTCTCAGTATCAACGTAGATTCAGGCATTCTGCTTTACTTACCTCCAACCTGACTGTTCCCATACAGAGTTGTGTTAAACCTTCTTACATGTTGTTAATGGGAAATATCAAAATTTGGATGAACAATCAAACTGTCCAATGCATTAATTGTCATTTATACACTTGTATTAACTCCCTGTTTGAATCCAGGAAAAATGTAATGTAGGTTCAAGCACGAAAAGGAATCTGGATTCCAGTAACTTTGCCCAGAGTTTGGAAATCCTCCTCCTCAATACATTTAATTATTGAAGTGTTACAGTGAATTCTAAAGAGATGTAAGCAATTTTCTTTCACTTTAATTGCTCTGATCATGGGCCTAATTACTGTCACTGCAATGACCACCACTGCCGGAATGGAGTTCCATCAATCTATTCAAACGACTTATTTTGTTAATGATTGGCAAGCCAGTTCCACCCAAATGTGAAATTCTCAACAAGGCATTGATAAAAAATTGGCTAGTCAAATTATTGATTTAAGATGGCCTGTTATTTGGCTCGGAGGTCAGTAGTGAGTCTCGAACATTGCATGCAAATGCAGTGAGACTGGAATACTTCTGATTTCTGTAGCACCCCGTATTCCTATAACAAGACTGATCATTCATGGGAAATGGTCAAAGGACACCTTCTGGGTAGGGAAGATAATTTATCATTGGACATAACTAAATTAAAGAAACACATTTTTGAAACCTCTCAAGCTCACTTATACATTGTACCTGGAGCTGATGTGTTAGATCAGGTGCCAGAAAATCTTTATGGATTAAACCCCATGACTTGGAGTAAGTCTACTAGGGGCTCCACTGTAGTACATTTTGGAATTATGTTCTTCTGTTCAATTGGCTTGTTTTTAGTGTGCTGGACCAGTCAAAGAATCTGCGTCAAAATCGAGAGGAAGAACAAGCCTTCATCGCCATGGTACTTTTATATATAAAGAAAGGGAGAGATATTGCGGGAAGCCATGAACCCCAAATGGAGGGACCAGCTGAAGCCATGGAAGAAGAACATAAATTGTGAAGATTTCATGGACATTTATTAGTTCCTCAAATTAGTATTTTATAATTTCTTACACCTGTCTTCACTGCAATCTGTGAACATATATTATGAAGATACCATGGACACTTAGCACTTCTCCAATCAACACCCTTGTGATTTCCTATGCCTGTCTTTACTTCAATCTCTTAATCCCATCATCTTCATAAGCTGAGGAGAACCCTGTGGTGATTGTATTAACTGCACAAATTGTTTCAAGAGCATGTGTGTTTGAACAATATAAAATCTGGGCATCTTGAAAAAAGAACATGATAACAGCAATGCTCAGGGAACAAGGGAGATAGCATTAAACTCTGAATGCCACTGAGCCAGGAAGAACAGATTCATATTTCTCTTATTTCAAAAGCAAATTGGAGAAATATCACTGAATTCCTTTTCTCAGCAAGGAAAATCTCTGAGAAAGAGAATGCTCCCCTAAGGTTAGGCCTCTAAAATGGCCGCTTTGTGGGTGGCTGTCTTTTACGGTCAAAGAGAAAGGGATGAAATAGGCCCTATTCTCCCATAGTGCTCCCAAGTTTATTAGGACGAGGAAATTCCCACCAAATAAATTTTGGTCAGATTGGTTGTCTGCTCTCAAACCGTGTCTCCTGATAAAATGTTGTAAATGACAATGCATGCCCAAAAATTCATCAGCAATTTTAATTTCACCCTGTCCTGTGGTCCTTTGATCTTGCCCTGCTTCCATTTCCTTTGTGATATTTTATTTCCCTGTGAAGCCTATGATCTCTGTAACCCACACACTATTCATACACTCCCTCCCCTTTTGACTATCGCTAATAAAAACTTGCTGGTTATACGACTCAGGGGCATCATGGAACCTGCCGACATGTTGTCTCCCCTGGACATCCACCTTTAACATTTCTCTCTCTTGTACTCTTTCTTTTTATTTCTCCAACCAGCCAATGCTTAATGAAATAGGAAAGAATCCATGTTGACTATCTGGGGTGGGTTCTCCCGATAGCAGAATGGACAAAAAAGGGGTTTCCAATCTGCTGAATATATAGAAAGGTTTAATTTTATGAGGTGAATGCACACATCCCAAAGCAGTTTTTCAGAAAGCTTCCTTCTAGCTTTTATCTGAAGATATTTCCTTTTTCACCATAGGCCTCAATGCACTCCAAATATCCCCTCACAGATTCTATAGAAACAGTGCTTCCAAACTGCTGAATGAAAAGAAAAATGTAACTCTGTGAGGTGAATGCACACATCACAAAGTAGTTTCTAAGAGAGCTTCCTTCTAGTTTTTACTCTTGGATATTCACTTTTCTCCAATTGCCACAATGAGTTCCCAAATGTCAATTCACAGAATGGACGAAAACAGTGTTTCCAAACTGCTGAATAGAAAGAAAGTTATAATTCTGTGAGATCAATGCATACATCACAAAGAAGTCTCTCAGAAAGCTTCTTTATTCTTTTTATCGGAATTTGTTTCCTTTTTCACCACAGGCCACAATGCAATCCCAAATATCCCTGTGCATATTCTTCAAAAACAGTGTTTCCAAACTGCTGAATGAAAAAAGAGGCTTAACTCTATGCTATTAATTCACACATCAGAAGGTGGTTTCTCGCATAAGTTTCTTCTAGATTTTATCCTGGGATATTTGCTTTTCACTTTTGGCCTCAAAGAGCTCCCAAATGTCCATTGGCAGAATGGACAAAAACAGTCTTTCCAAATTGCTGAATTGAAAGAATGGCTTAACTCTGTAAGATGAATACACATTTCACAAAGCAGTTTCTTAGAAAGCTTCTTTCTTGTTTCTAACTGAAGGTGTTTTCTTTATCACCATAAGCCTCAATGTGCTCCCATATATCCTTTCGCAGTTTCTACATAAACAGTGTTTCCAAACTGCTGAATCCAAAGAAAGGTTTCACTCTAGGAGATGAATATACAAATCCCAAAGCAGTTTCTCAGAGAACTTCTTTCCTGTTTTTATTTGAATATGTTTCCTTTTTACATAGACCTCAATGAACTTCAGAATATCACTTTGCAGATTCTACAAACACAGTATTTCCAACCTGTTGAATGAAAATAAAGTTTTAACTCTGCAAGACAAACTCTGCCATCATAAAGCAATTTCTCAAATGGCCTAATTCTGTGTTGATCCTGGGATATTTCCTTTTTTACCATTGACCTCAATCAGCTTCCAAATGTCCGTTCACAGAATGGACCAAAATAGTGTTTCCTAACTGCTGATTCAAAGGAAATATTTAACCCTGCGATATGAATGTACACATCACAAAGAAGTTTCTCAGAATGCTTCTTTCTATTTTTTTTTCTAAAGAAGTTTGCTTTTTAGCAGCAGGCCTCAATACACTTCCAAATATCTCCTTACAGATTCTATAAAAAACAGTGTTTAAAGCTGCTGAATGAAAAGAAAATTTTACCTCTGGGAGTTGAATACACACATCACAAAATGGTGTCTTAGATAGCTTCCTTCTAGTTTTTATCATGGGATATTCCATTTTTCACCTTTGTCCTTGCGAGTTTCCAAACGTCTATTTGCAGAATGGACAAAAAGAGTGTTTCCAAACTGCTGAATAAAAAGAAAGTTTTAACTCTGTGAGATGTATGCACACATCACAAAGCAGTTTCTCAGAAAGCTTCTTTCTAGTTTTTATCTGAAGATATTTCCTTTTTTACCATAGACCTCAATGCACTCCCAAATATCCCTTTGCAGATTCTACAAAAATTGTGCTTCCAAATGGCTGAAAGAAAGGAAAGGTGTAACTCTGTGAGATGAATGCACACATCACAAAACAGTTTCTCAGATAGCTTCCTTATAGTTTTTTCACTGGACTATTCCCTTTTTCTCCAATGTCCTCCAGCAGTTCCCAAATGTCCATTGACAGAATGGACAAAAATGGTATTTCCAAACGCTGAATAGAAAGAAAGTTATAACTGTGTGAGATGAATGCTCATGTCACAAAGCAGTTTCTCAGAAAGTTTGTTTCTTCTTTTTATCTGAAGATGTTTCCTTTTTCACAATAGGCCACTATGAGATCCCAAATATCCCTGTGCAGATTCTACAAAAACAATGTTTCCAATAAGCTGAATGAAAAGAAAGATTTACCTCTGGAAGATGACTTCACACATTACAAAGTGGTTTCTCAGATATCTTCCTCCTCAATTTTATCCTGGGAAATTCACTTTTTCATTTTTGGCCTCAAAGAGCCACCAAATGTTCATTGGCAAAATGGACCAAAACAGTTTTTCAAAACTGTTGAAATGAAAGATTGATTTAACTCTGTGACATAAATACACATATCACAAAGCAGTTTCTCAGAAAGCTTCTTTCTAATTTCTATCTGAAGATGTTTTCTTTGTCACCATAGACCTCAATGCGTTCCCAAATATCACTTCGCAGATTCTACAAACAGTGTTTAACTCTGTGAGATGCATGTACACATCACAAAGCGATTTCTCAGATGGATTCCTTCTACTGTTTATCTTGGGATATTTGCTTTTTCACCATTGGCCTCAATGACCTTCAAAATGTCCATTAGCAAAGTGGACCAAAACAGTGTTTCCTAACTGCTGAATCAAAGGAAAGGTTTAACACTGTGAGATGAAAGCACACATCACAAAGAAGTTTCTCAGAATGCTTCTTTCTAGTTTTTATCTAAAGAAGTTTGCTTTTTAACCATAGGCCTCAATGCCCTTCCAAATATATCTTTGCAGATTCTACAAAAACAGAGTTTAAAAGCTGCTGAATGAAAAGAAAAGTGTAACTGCGAGTTGAATACACACATCACAGAATGGTGTCTTAGATAGCATCCTTCTGGTTTTTTTCATGGTATATTTCCTTTTTTGCCTTTGTCCTAACGGGCTCCCAAATGTCCATTTGCAGAATGAACAAAAAGAAGGTTTCCAATCTTCTGTTTAGAAGGAAAGATTTAACTCTGTGAGATGAATGCACACATCACAAAGCAGTTTTTCAGAAAGCTTCTTTCTAGTTTTTATCTGAAGATATTTCCTTTTTCACCATAGGCCTCAATGCGCTCACAAATGTCCCTTTGCAGATTTTACAAAAACAGTGCTTCCAAACCACTGAATGAAAGGAAAGGTGTAACTCTGTGAAATGAATGCACACATCACAAAGTAGTTTCTCAGATGACTTCCTTCTAGCTTTTACCCTCGGATATTTGCATTTTCTCCAAAGGCCTCAATGAGCTCCCAAATGTTCTTTCACAGAATTTACAAAAAGGTGTTTACAAACTACTGCATAGAAAGAAAGTTAACAATCTGTGAGATGAATGTACACATCACAAAGCAGTTTCTCAGAAACCTTCTTTCTTATTTCCACTGGAAGATGTTTCCTTTTTCACCACAGGTCACAATGTGATCCCAAATATCCCTGTGTAGATTCTACAAAAACAGTGTTTCAAAACTGTTGTATGAATAGAAGGGTTTAACTCTGCATGATGAATTCACACACACCAAAGTGGTTTCTCACATACTTTCCTTCCAGATTTTATCTTGGGATATTCACCTTTTTGCTCTTGGCCTCAAAGAGCTCCCGAATGTCCATTGGCAGAATGGGCAAAACCAGTGTTTCCAAACTGTTGAATTGAAAGAAAGGTTTAACTCTGTGAGATGAATACACATATCACAATGCAGTTTTTCAGAAAACTTCTTTCTAGTTTCTATCTGAAGCTGCTTTCTTTATCACCATAGGCTACAATGCACTCCCAAATATCCCTTTGCAGTTTCTACAAAAACAATGTTTCTAAACTTCTGAACTGAAAGAAAGTTTAACTCTAGGAGATGAATGCTCACATCCCAAAACAGTTACTCAGAAAACTTCTTTCTTGTTTTTATCTGAAGATGGTTTCTTATTTACCGTAGACCTCAATATGCTCCCAAATATCCCTTTACAGATTCTAATAACACAGTGTTTCCATCTTGTTGAATGAAAATAAGGGTTTGATTCTGTGAGATTACTGCACCCATCACAATGTAGTTTCTCAGATGGCTTCCTCCCTATTGTTTATCCTAGGATATTCACTTTTTTGTCATTGGCCTCATTGACCTCCATGTCCTTTTGCAGAATGGGCCAAAGCAGTGTTTCCTAACTGCTGAATCGAAGAAACGTTTAACACTGTGAGATGAATGTACACATCACAAAGCAGTTTCTCATAATGTTTCTGTCTAGTTTTATTCTGAAGAAAAATACGTTTGTCCTAACAAGCTCCAAAATGTCCACATGCAGAATGTTGTGGGAAGCCAGGGTCCCTAAACATAGGGACTGGTAGAAGGCATGGCAGAAGAACATAAATTGTGAAGATTTCATGGACATTTATTTGTTCCTCAAATTAATATTTTTATAATTTCTTACCCCTGTCTTTACTACAATTTATGAATATAAATTATAAAAATTTCATGGACACTTATCACTTCCCCAATCAATAGACTTGTGATTTCCTATGCCTGTCTTTAATTTAAACTCTTAATCCCATCATTTTCATAAGCTGAGGGGGATATATTTCGCCTCAGGACCCTGTGATGATTGCATTAACTGCACATATTGTTTGACCAGCATGTGTGTGTGAACAATATGAAATCTGGACACCTTGAAAAAAGAACAGGATAACAGCAATGTTCTGGGAACAAGGGAGATAACCTTTAAATCTGACTGCCAGTGAGCCAGGCAGAACAGAGCCATATTTCTCTTCTTTCAAGTAAACAGGAGAAATATTGCTGACTTATTTTTATCAGCAAGGAACATGCCTGAGAAAGAGAAGGTGCCCCTGAGGGTTGGCCTCTAAAATGGTCACTTTGGGGGTGGTTGCCTTTTCCAGTTGAAAACAAAGGGATGAAATAAGCCAAGGGCTCCTGTAGTGATCCCAGGCTTATTAGGACAAGGAAATTTCTGTCTAATAAATTTTGGTCAGACTCATTGTCTACTCTCAAACCCTGTCTCCTGATAAGATGTTGTCCATGACAATGCATGCCCGAAACTTCATTAGCAATTTCAATTTCACCCAGTCCTGTAGTCCTGTGATCTTACCCTGCCTTTATTTGCTATGTGATATTTTTTAACTTTGGAAGCATGTGATCTCTGTGACCCACACCATATTTTTACACTCCGTGCCCTTGTGAAAATTGCTAATAAAAACTTGATGGTTATACAGCTAAGGGGCATCACAGAGCCTGCCAACATGTGATGTCTTCCCCAGACTCCCAACTTTAAAATTTCTGTCTCTTGTACTCTTTCCCTTTGTGTCTCAGACCAGCAGACGTTTAAGGAAATAGAAAAGAATCCAAGTTGACAATTGGGGAAGGATTCTCCTGACAGCAGAAGGGAAAAAAAACCGGGTTTTCCAATCTACTGAATATAAAGAAAGGTTTAATTCTGTGATATGAAGGCATACATCATAAAACAATTTTCAGAAAGCTTCCTTGTAGTTTTTATGTGAAGATATTTAATTTTTTAACCATAGGCCTCAATGCACTCCCAAATATCCCTTCACAGATTCCACAAAAACAGTGCTTCTAAACAGTTGAATGAAAAGAAGGGTGTAACCCTGTGAGATGAATGCACACATCACAAAGCAGTTTCTCAGATAGCTTCTTTCTAGTTTTTATCTTGGGATATCCACTTTTTCTCCAATGGCCTCAATGAGCTCCCAAAAGTCCATATGCAGATTGGACTAAAATGGGATTTCCAAACTACTGAATAGAAAGAAAGTTGTAACACTGTGAGTTGAATGCATGCATCACAAATCAGTTTTTCAGAAAGCTATCTCCCACATTTTATCTGAAGATATTTCCTTTATCACCATAGACCTCAATGTGCTCCCTGATATTCCTTCACAGATTCTACAAAAACAGTGCTTCCAAATGGTTGAATGAAAAGAAAGGTATAACTCCACTAGATCAATGCACATATCATAAAGCAGTTCTTCAGAGAGCTTCCTTCTAGTTTTTACCCTGGGATATTAGGTTTTTCTGCAATGGGCTCAATGAGCTCCCAAATGTCTATTGGTAGAATGAACAAAAAATGTATTTCCAAACTTCTGAATCCAAATAAAGTAATAACTCTGTGAGATGAATGCACACATTCCAAAGCTTTTTTTCAGAAAGCTTCTATATTATTTGCATCTGAGCATGTTTATGTTTTCACCACAGGCAACAATGAGATCCCAAATATCCCTGTGCAGATTCTAAAAACACAGTGTTTCCAAACTGCTGAATTTAAAGAAAGGTTTAACACTGCAACATGAATTCACACATCACAAAGCAGTTTCTCACATA